>NW_021620932.1:4221295-4256993 GCF_004785775.1 Grammomys surdaster
AAAAAAAAAAAAAAAAAAAAAAAAAAAAAAAAAAAAAAAAAACAAAGCTTTAAATGGCTTGAAGGCAGGTTCTTGCTTGCTAAAATAAGTAAGGCAGACCCACTTGGCAGAAGCCATTTATAAAGCAGATCTCTGTCTTTATCTTTTCTGATAATTGCCCATCCAGAAAAGTTTCTGGTAGACCTCCAATTGTCTCTGCCTTGTGATAGGACTGCATTTGAAAAATAGTCTATAAATATTACCAGGATACATGGCTTGGTTTTAAACAATTTAATATGACAACGATAAGACAGTGCTACTCCTATGCTTATGATATGTTATATTACATTCCATTCTAAATTAAAATCACTCTAGAGAATCTATACATTGCATTCCTGTATTAAATTATTAAGTAGAAGAAATCAATGAGGGAGAGAATCTGGGTGGTTTTCATGGTCTATGGGCACTTCTGTATGTTGAATGGATCCTGTAAAATCTCAGAATGCTTCCTAAGAATTGAATATGTTTTCTAGACAAAATTGGCAAGAGGTCTTAGCCTTCAGTTAATTAGATATAAAAGAATTTGTTTGATAAGCTTTTTTAATGTATATGTTGAGGCTTTCATAGTCTAGGTTTATCTACATTACCCAACACTTTATTGCAGTTTTATGAATTCCTTATTAGGGGATGCAGATCATTTATAGATTTTTAGCTAAACTAGATTTCAGACTTTTAAAGCTTATAGATGCATATTTATTATTTTCTCTCAGAGGCTGAAACAGCAAGGATGGCGTCTAAAATGGTCTATAACAAGTCCTCTGTGTATATGCTGTGACTTTTAACTTCATGTTCTTATGATACTCCTAACAGTGGGACAGGGTATATTTCTAACTCCTTTGCCTGTTCTTGGGACTCTTTTTTCCTCCTACTGGATTGCCTTGTCCAACATTGATATGAGCACTTTGCCTTGGCTTGCAATATCTTATTTTCTCATGTGGACATCAAATCACATCAAAAGTCCAAGTCCTCTCTTGAACTTCCACTCTTTTCTGTAGAGGAAACAAAGAGGAGGAAGAGTTGAGGGAGAGGGTATGTTGTGTGAAGGGAGGGGAAACTGTAGTTGTAATGTTTTGTTTGAGAGAAAAATTTATTTCCAATAGAAAGAAAGAAAACTTATACAGTATCTCAGAATTTGTTAAGATGTAACATTATTTCATAATGATGGAGTGAATTATTATATAAACTTTCCAGACAAATCCAGAGTCACTTTTAGGTATATCCTTTGATAGAATGCTAAAGTGAGACAATGATACAATGCTGATCTGTGTGTGTGTGTGTGTAATTGTATGCTTAATTAAAGCTGAATGACAAAGAGGATTACCCTAATAGAAGCCAAATAAATAATAAAAAGTAATAACTGGATCTTTTAATTGTCCACAGGTTATCTTCCCTGAGATTCAACAAATAATACAGGCTAGTATTCCTAAATGGAGAAGTATTTTCATCAGGAGGAAGAAGCGATTTGGCTGACATCTTACAAATAAATTCAATGTCAAAATCAATGTAACTGTTCTCTGAATTAACTTAAGTAACTTTGGGAAGTAGCACAATAAAGAGTAACCCAACTCAGATTTCTAGACACACACACACACACACACACCCTGAAGCACACAAAAGGCACACATGTGGCACACCTATGCACATTCATGCATGCACACACAGACACACATACAATACTTTTGTATTTAAAAGGGTCTGCTAAATAGTAATTCAATTGTATTCTACATGCTATGCTTGAATCTCCTAATCAACTTGGTACTTCAGACAAATGCATATAAAATAGGCAAACTCCCTCTCAATTTCCAGATAATGAGAGCTATGCTATAAAACTTTAAAATGTATACATTACTTATTTTCAGATATGTTATAATAAATAAAAACCTAGTTGGCTTTAAATACGTACAAGTTAAACTTAAAAATCTATAAAAGCAACCAAAATATATGTGTTTTTTACCTCCAAAAATATTATTCAAAAACATTTCTGTCCTACCTGTGTGTATGTGTTTATATCTTAATACACTTGATAAAAAGTGCTATATAAAGTTCCCATTATGTAAAATAAAATTGTTCCCAGAAGCACATTTAATGACTACCTTCATTTCACTCTCATCTAAGTATCAACACCTGGTGCTTGAACTTTATCCACTATAATATTTTGCAGATTCTAGCTCCTCTCCTGGGGCTAATAAGTTATTTCTGAATCAGTGTGTTGAGCATGGCTTACTATTTATTTTTAACACTCTCTCACATTTTATTACTGATGCAACAATCATGTTTTCACTATTCCAAATTACATTATTATGTGAGTTGTCCATAGAGTCATTTAAATTTCATTTCTTTTGCTTACCATTTTATTTATGAATTTTAATATTTCATGATTATGGGTTAGTTATTTTAATTAAAATTATACCCACCTATAAGGCAAAATTTAAACAGTGTAAATTAAACTGTTTTCATTTCCTGAAGTATATGCTAAGATTGTAGGGATCAACAGAGTGAAGTTTTCACTAAATATTTCTACCTTTTACTATATTCAGCTTTTGCACCAAGAACTATTTTAATATTCATTTTCCTATTATTTAATATTATAAGAATATTCTTTAATATTTAATGTATTTTTCTTCAGTACTGGACCTGACACTATACTCGAATTAAAATGGAGGCTATTATTTGAAAATCAACTTATCCAGATGTTCGAGACTTTTATTATTATCTTATGTATGTATTCTAGTTTTGTTACTGTCTTGTTTGAAATAAGATTACACTGCCACTGGCTGGAGAATTAGATAAACAGTTAGGAGGTCTTACTATATTTCTAAATGACCTAAATTTTGCTTCCAGATTTGATATAGCAGCTCACAAACTTCTGTAGCTTTAGTTCTGGGGATGCAACTTCTCTCCCTATTGTGAGTATCTGTAATCATGTGTATATAACCACATGTATATGAATGCATGTAGAATAAATTAAAAATCTAAAATAGCATAGATGTTTATTGAAAATATTTTACTACTCTTAGTATCTGTGTCAATTTCTGTATTTCAATCAGTATATTTCTATCCATCTAGCTATCAATTTTTCTCCCTATAAACTCAGTTAATTATAATTTTTCAAGTTCTTAAACGTTATCTTCTGGATAAAATAAAACTTAAAATATCAGAATACTTAAAATAGATAAGCATTTATTTTAAACAATTTTTTCATTTCAGCAATGATATGAGAATTATATGTATTACTAAGTAATATTAGAATGCTTGGTGACTTACTTATTTTTTTAAATTCCATTTTTCTTTAGCCTTCTTACTCTCAAGTTTTAATGCTTTTTTGATGTACCACATGAGAGAGAGAGAGAGAGAGAGAGAGAGAGAGAGATGGAAACAGAGAGAGAGAGAGTGAGAGAGATGGAAACAGAGAGAGAGAGAGTGAGAGAGAGAGAGGGAGGGAGGGAGAATTTTGAATAATTTATTATTTTCAAAACATACCCAACAAAATATTTAACATATATGTAAATATGCAGAAGAGTACATTGTATGCAATTATTTTATTCTTCTCTATGAATTAAAACATTGCATTTGGTGTGAAACAATGGAAATTAATAGCACATTTATTTATAAAGTACTCTTTATATACTAAACAGTGAGTTAGGTATTAGTATTTAAATTTTGTTGACTGTTATATTAGTATTAACCACTTCTATAATGAATTGTTGTGTTAAGTAAACTTTATAAAACATTCAAAGGTACTAATTAAACTATGGTAAATAACACAGTAAAAGAGTGGGTTAGGCATTAGTATTTAAATTTAGTTGATTGCTACATTAGTATTAACTTTCTCCGTAGCTGACTCTTGTGTTCTATAAAACTTATAAAACATCCAAAGCTAACTAATAAAACAAACAATGGTAAATAACACATTCAAAGCATATAAATTGCTTATCAAATACCAAATGTCAGTCTTTAAAACAATCATATGAGTAACATTGTATAGACTGAGTATGTTGTACTTATGTATTTGAGAACATGTGTGTGTGTGTGTTTGTGTATACATATATATGTATATGAATTTGAAAAAGAATAAGGAGAGGTGTGTGAGGAAAGGGAGCAGAGAAATCATTTTATTATATTGTAATTTCAGAAATAAAAAGAAATAATTAAAATATACTTAACTCATATAATAACTCATATATTTCTCATCCACTAAACACTTGCTGAACTCCTTAAGTATTCTCCTTCCCATAGTTGTAGTTAAAACATACTTGCAACACGCTAGGAAAATGCTAACTCTACTATTCACAAATAGTAAGAGTTCTGAAATTAGCGATATGTAAATTTAATATCTTCAGAAGCTACACATATGTATCTTTTCAGTAAGGTCAAGTAAAACCTGTATCAATTTACATAGAGGGTAATTTCACAGATCCCACACCTAGGCTAAGAGCTGCAGGTAATAAATAGTTGATAAGGACAATCACTTTCCTTCAGGCATTGACCTCCCTTTCCTTTCTCTTTCCCCCACCCCACATACACACTAGTAATAACTACAGAAGAAAATTAAGGAAAGTTAAATGGTAAGAGAACTCAACTATCAGTGGTTTTAGGTTTGCTTCAAGAGTCAAAAAGAGACTTTAATGAAACAGCTCTTTCAAGACAAATGTTTATGAAATAAATTAGGTTATATTTTTAATAGCATGAATAATTTATGCTATAGCTCAAGAATTGTTTTAATTTTTAAGTATGCAATGATGATTTTCTCATGAATTAAATTTGAAACAATTTTACAATTTCATTTTTAAAGATTATATTTATTACATTTTCTAATGTTTTTACCTCAGTTATAATAAAGGTTAAAAATTAAAATATTCATTCATTCTATTAAAAACACTTTCATGTGTTATTTTATTATAAAGTCTTAAAGATTTAAACTTGAAATATTAGAGTTTAATATGAAAAATTGACCAAAGCACCTTTTTTAATACTTAGAGGAAACATGTTTAAAGATATACTATGTATTTTCTAAAGGTTTAAAGTTTTACTTAACACATTGTAATCTTTGATTTTTAATGGGAAGGAAACACAGCAATGAATACGAGGTGTTCTGGTCTGGAAAGCTCATTCTTATATCTCATCCTGGATCAAAGGTTGATGTACATTAATCCTACCCAAGTTTGAGATTAGGAAAAGATTTATGAGATTTGTACAAGAGAAAATCATATTGAACCAACACAACCATTTATCTGACAGTTCGAAGACCTTGAAGAACATGACTTATTCTGAGACGTGTAGAAAAAAAATCAAAATGTGAAAAATTTTAGAAAACTAAAAATCTAGATGAAAATTATTACAGGAATAATGTTATGACCCCCAGCCTTTCCACTCTGTCCTTATTTTTTATTGTTTTATATTTTCTTAATATAGAGAATGGCATACATATTTACAAAGAAAGTTGGTTATTTCCACCCCATATTTTCCTCCAAATATTACAACACTACACAGCATAATCATTACTATTGTTTTGTATTTTATTTAATTCACTCACAACATTTCCCTTTTTCTGTCCTTACATATCGTGGTATGGGACCATCCACTCCAACATTTACTAGTGGCTACAACTTTTAAAACACAAACAAACAAACAAACAACAACAACAACCATGATTTTCTTTTTACCTCTACCATGTCAACTGCGAATAGGTCATCAGTATGGACTGGGATCTTAAGATCTATGTCTAGAAAATAGCTAGCATCTGTTACACAATTTATTTAATAGCATAGTTACCATTACTTAGGTTACTTGATAAAACTTAGTAAGTTGTTTCTTGATATCATTCACAAAAATATGAAACCTTCACTAAGCATGAAACTTTCGCACTAAAGCATTTCATTAAACTGCTAGATCAGTTTTGATAAAAGGTTGCCGCTGGAACCATTTTCTCAGTTCTGTTTCAAACAAAGCTGGAGTTTTTCTGCAGGGTTATTTTTAATATCCTCAACTTTATGCATGAGTCATGAATTGTAAACACAAAACTAGAAATGTCAGGATTTCATTGGAGACTTTTATAATGTATTCCTGACTCAGTGTTCTTTGCTACCTCTGATCTTATAGTATGATGCTGCTACACTGACCTATGCTCCTTGCAGTGAGTTTTGTGAATGTCTATACCACGTGTTTATTGTGGAAATATATTGCTGTGCTACCTCCATGTACCTGATTATCAGAACATGTCCCGAATCATGATACTGCTATGGGGCAAAAACTTGAAAGACAAACATAGCATAACTTGTACTATTTTCAAATATTTAAAAGGAGACATGAAAAATCTCTGAAAACAGTAATATTATTGTAGAACCTCTCAGAGGACAGCCACCCTAGGTTCCTATCTGTAAGCACAACAGAGTATCATTAATAGTGTCAGGGATTGGTGCTTGCCCATGGGATTAATTTCAACATCAACCAGTTATTGGTTGGCCATGCCTTCAGTACCTGCTCTGTTTTTGTCTCTACATTTATTTCATATGGGACAAATTTTGGGTTGAACGTTTTGTGTGTAGATTGGTGCCCTTATCCCTCCTGGGGTTTCTACCTGGCTACAGGAGCCTCTTCAGGTTCCATGTCCCCACTGTTAGGCATCCTGGCTACGATCACCCAGGTTGAGTCCTTGGAGCCTCCCTAATTCCACGTCACTGGGACTCATGAGAGATTGCACCCACACCCTACCCCTGGGAGCAGCAGATTTACATTCATTCTCCTATGCTTCTGTACATCTCTCCTGTCTCTTCTCACACCTGATCTTGCCCCTTATTTCCTTCTCTCTCCCCTCTCTCACCCACTTCCCTCCCTCTCTCTGCTTCCTATGAATATTTCATTCCCTCTACTAAGTGGAATTCAAGCATCCTCACTTGGGACTTCCTTCTTGTTTAACTTCTTTATGTCTATGGGGTATATCCTGTATCGTTGGTATTCAGTACACTTTGGCTATTATCCAATAATCAATGAGTACATATCATATATGTCTTTCGGGTCTGGGTTATCTCATCCAGGATGATATTTTCTAGTTCTAATCATTTGCCCATAAAATTCATAATGTCCTTGTTTTTAATCGCTGAATATTATTCCATTGTGTAAATGAAGCACAATTTCTGTATCGATAGTTTGGTTGAGGGATATCTGCATTATTTGCAGTTTATGGGTATTAGAATAAAGCTGCCAACAGAGCTAACTAATCTGGATGCCTGGGAGCTCTTAGAGACTGAGCCACCAACCAAAGGATATACAGGAGCTAGTACAAGGTCTCTGGCACATATGTAGCAAGTATGTACCTCAGTCTCCATGTGAGAACCCCAACAAGTGAAAAGGAGGGTCTCCCTAAAGCTGTAACTTGACCTTGATATCCATTCCACAACAGAGCTGTTTTGTCTGGCCTCCAAGGGAGAAGGTATGCCTAATCTGGCAGAAACTTGATGCACCAGGATAGGAGATTATACAGGGAACCCACCCTCTCAGGGAAGAAGAGGAGGATTCAGGAAGGACTCTGTGAGCAGAGAACTGCGAGCTGGGATAGTATTTTGGATGTGAATATGTGCATAGATAGATAGATAGATAGATAGATAGATAGATAGATAGATAGACAGATAGAAATAGATATTTTTGATTATTTGTTTTCCATGATAATGTATGTAAAAAATCAAAGCTTCCAAAAATGGTAAAGCTAGACATAAGTTTCTGGACCATTACTGACACTTTATAAACATCATCTTTCTGTTGTGTGTGTGATTTACAGGTTGACAGCGACCACTCATTCATTGACACCTCAAAGTGATTTGGACTCCAGTAGTTCTGAAGAATTCTATCAAGCTGTTCACCATGCTGAGCAATCATTTCGAAAGATGGAGAGTTATTTAAAGCAACAGCAGCTCTGTGATGTCATCCTGATAGTTGGGAATCGAAAGATACCTGCTCATAGGTATGGGAGTGTCAACATTGCAGTTGTGTATCCATATTTTAAAACCAATAGACTAGTTTTTAGACTGCAGAATTTGCTAGCACTATAATAAATAGAATTATGATTTCTTGACATCTTGAGTTGCTGTTGCTCTATTACTTTACATTCAGAGGAAAATTAGCATTTCACTTTAATAATTTAATGACTAATAAAACAAATCTAAAGGTTTAAAATAATTATTCTTATAACTCCTTTAATACTCCATATATTATATGCTTTAGTAATTAACTCTCAGTTACCAATAACTCATTGATGTCACATTGAGAAAACAAATTACAGCACTTTCAATTGGGGTGATTTAACCAAAAGCCAGTCTAGATTTGAATTCTCTGCTTGATGATACCGGTGTTGTCCATCCTCTCTCTGTTGCATTAGTCTGTGAATCTGTGCCTACTAGAAAAAAAAAAATCGGTTGTCTCCTGAATTTTTCTGCACCTGTGACTTTGTCTCCTCTTGTGTATGTCTAACATGTGACTGTGTGTCTGCCCCTCACAATGGGTTTTACTCCTACTGTACTAAACAACATAAAGTGTGTTCCATAGGGAAGGAATGGGACACTTTATAGAAATGTTTACTGTCTCCAACTCATCCTACCTGACACAGGAAACAAACATCATTGTTTATCAACCAATATTCATAAATGTTGCATCAATTATGGTAGATTCTAGAAAGCTGCTTTCAACATCTATATTTGATGTTTTGAGCAAAAATATACATCTATCATCTTGTTTAGGGCATGGAAGAATAAATAAAGTATGATTACAGCTACACATTAGCTTATGTTGTAAAAACTGACTACATGTATTCTTAGATAAGTAAGGTTAGTTGTTCCATTGTTTATTTTTTTTCATTGTCTTTGCTTTGTTTTCTATTTTTTTATTGGATATTTTTATTTACATTTCAAATGTTATCCCCTTTCCCAATTCCCCCCTGGAAATCCCCTATCTCATCCCCTCTCCCCTGCTTCTATGAGGGTGTATCCTCCTACTCCCACCCACCATGCCCTGGCATTCCTGTACACTGAGGCAGAAGCTTTCACAGGACCAAGGGTCTCTCTTCCCAATGATGTCTAACAAGGCCATCCTCTGCTACATATGTGGCTAGAACAATGGGTTCCTCCATGTGTACTCTTTGGATGGTGGTTTAGTCCCTCAGAGTTCTGAGGTGTCTAGTTGCTTGACACTATTGTTCTTCCAATGGGTAGCAAACCCCTTCAGCTATTTCAGTCCTTTCTCTAACTCCTCCATTGCGGACCCCTTGCTCAGTCCAATGGTTGGATGCAAGCATCTGCTTCTGTATTTGTCAGGCTCTGGCAGAGCCTCTTTGGAGACAGCTATATCTGGCTTCTATCAACAAGGTTCCATCATTTTCTTTTTGTTGTTGTTATTTTTTTCTTTTGGATATTTTATTTATTTGCAATACAGATGTCATCCCCTTTCCCCATTCCCTCTCCCACTTTATGCTTTTTCTTAAAGTCACATTATACAAACACTGAGTACAGAGGAGGAGAAGGCTTGTGAGTATCAACTTTCTTTAGGATACATTATTAACTGTGGATGTGAGAATGAAAAAAGTGCCAGTCTCTTGTAGATATTTTCAGAGTACTGCACCATTACAGATAACTTTGGACAATATTAACTATTTTTATCTGATTTCTACTGACACAAAAGAAACTATAACAAACATGCTTAATATCTGGAATTAGATATTTTATTCTACCATTTGTTTAAACAATTCAGGTTATTGCAAAAAAATTATTAGTTTAAGTTTGAAATTAACATTGACATTTTATACTTACATTTATGTAATATCAGCTTTTAGCACAAAAATTATATAAATGTATTTAAGGAGAATACCTCCACACATTATTTGCATAGTTCACACTAATAATTCTACTTCCATGAACTCTACATGATATTATATTGTTACAGATGGATTTACTGTAAGTTTACATTAAAAGTTACAATAATTTTAAAATTAAAGTAATTTAAACATAATTAAAATAATTAAAAATTATAATAATGAACATGTATCTTATCTTTCTCATCATAATATTTTATACATTATACCATACTATTTACATGTTACCACATTATATTATAAAATTTGGGCGAATTTAAAGTATACAAGAAGTATACTTATAATACACATGTATTATAAGCAAATAATTCATAATTGAATCTTAATATTAATGGGGAAACTGAACATAACTTCATGTAGATAGCAAGAGAATGAAGTGTCTTACTTTTAGATTTCCTTGATTATATTGTTAATAAAATAGGTAATTTACCTATGTGTTAAAATATTTTCAATAATTTTCCTATATATTAAATTTAATCAGTATTATGTGTATAATATATATTTATAAGTTATCAATACATATTACATGTCAATCCATTATAGTTATATTCTTCAGAATTCAATTTATTCTTACTTAATATGACTAAATTTACTTAAATTTGATCATAAATTCATTAATTAGTGATGTTTATATTTGCTTAAAAACACATATCTCAAATATTATATTCATATACTGTGGGTGGTAACATTCAGGGAGCAGATTTCTAGAGACGTTCTAGGTGTATTTTTCATATTCTGGTGACTGAAGTGTATGGTGTCTATAGCAACAGAAACTTACCTTCAAAGTCCAGGAAGCAACCGATGACAATGATCAGTATAATATATGGAAGTTTCTAACTTTATGGCCACAATTATTAATCCATATCTAAAACGTCATGTTTTTGGTTGAATATAATCTATTACAAGTCTTATTTTATTTAAGTGGAAACCTCTGAAAAAATAATTGGAAACATTTGAAAAAATAATTAAGCAGACTGAGCAGGTTATACTTACAATATACATCCATACTCATACAGGCTTACACAAATAAATGAATGAATGAATAAATAAGTAAATAAAGATAGGTGGATAGATAAAGATAATGTATCTTTGAATTTCTTTTTACTTACTTTACATTCTGATAACTGCCCCTCCTCTCTCCCCTTCCCATGATCCTTCTACCCACTCCCCTCACCTACTCTTAGTCTTTCTGTGGAGTTCCTATTTCCTTCAGAGCCTAAAATCCTTCCCCTAACTCTTCCATAAGAGTCTCAGAACTCTATTCTTTTTTTGGTCTCTGCATCCTTTTGAGTCAGCTGCTGGGTGGAGCCTCTCAGAGGACAGCCATGTAAGCTTCCGGTCTGCAAGGATAGCAGAGTATCATTTCACTAACAGTGTCAGGGATTGGTGCTTACCCATGTGATGTGTCTCAAGTTAGATGAGATATTGTTGGGCCGTTCCCTCTATTCCATCCCCTGCACCTGTATTGTCTACAGGATACATTTTGGGTCAAAAGTTGGAGGGTTGGTGTCCCTATAGTTCCTTGGGTTTCCTGCCTGACTACAGGAAGTTACTTCGTCAGATTCCGTATCCCCAATGCTGTGAGTCACAGCTAATGTCTCCCACTGATTCTTTGTCACCTTCCTTATCAAAAGTCTATGTCATATCCTGGAAATGTCCCCCATGTCCACACCCCCAACAGTTTCAGATTTCTGTTCATTCTCATAGCCATCTCTACATTTCTCTTTTCACTTCCCACACCTGACCCTTAACCTTTCCCAAACCCCTCATCCTCTCTCCCTTCCAGTTCTCTTCCATTGTCTGATTCCTATAACAATTTATCCCTTCTAACTGAGATTCAAGTATCCTTGCTTGAGCTTTCCTTCTGGTTTAGCTTCATGGGTTGCCTGTATCTTAAGGCTAATATTCACTTATAAGTGAATATATACTATGCATGTTCTTTTGCTACTGGCTTACCTTACTCAAAATGATATTCTCAAGTTCAATCCATCTGCCTGCAAAATTCATAATATCTCTGTTCTTAATAGATGAACACTATTCTATTGTGTTAGATGTACCATGTCTTCTTTAACCATTCTTTAGTTGAGGGATATATAGGTTGTTTCCAGAGTCAGACTATTATGAATAAAGCTGCTATGAACATAGCTGAGTAAGTGTCTTATAGAAAGGCGGACCATCTTTTGGGTATATGCCCAGGAGAGATATAGATGGGTCTTGTGGTAGAATTACTCCCATTTTCCCAGAAAGCCTGCCAAATTGATTTCCAGAGTGGTTGTGTCCATTTTTAAATGGGGTTATTTGTGTTGCTGGTGTTGAATTCTTTGTAAATTTTGGATATTAGCCTTAGTCAGATGTAGGGTTGGTGAAGATCCTATGCCAGCCATTTTGTCTCATTGACAGTGTCCTTTACACTATTGCTCTGTAGTACAGCTTGAGGTCAGGGATGGTGATTCCTCCCAATGCTATTTTATTTTTCAGGATTGTTTTGGCTATCCTGGTTTTTGGTTTATCTGTATGAATTTGAGAATTGATGTTTCAAGGTTTATAAAAATCAGCTATGATGATTGAGAACTTTTCTATGTAGAGCAGTCTAGGTTGGCATCTCTGGTTTTTCAGAGATTTCAAGATATATGTCCAGGCTCTTCTAGTGTTTAGAGTTTCTGTTAAGACAGGCATAATTCTCAGATGTCTACCATTGTATGTTACCTGGGCCCTTTTCCTTGCCACTTTTAATATTCTTTCTTGTGTTTTTGATTATTATGTGGAGGGAGGATATTCTTTTCTGGTCCAGTCTAATTGGTGTTCTATAAGCTTCTTGTGTGTTTATTGCACCTCTTTCTGTAGGTAAGGAAAGTTTTCTTCTATAAATTTGTTGGGAATAATTTCAGGGCCCCAGAGCTGGGGCTCTTCACTTCCTTCTATTCCTATTGTTCTTAGGTTATGTCTTTTCATGGTATTTCAGATTTCCTAGATGTTTTGTGTGAGAATTTGTTTTTTAGATTTTACATTTTCTTTCAATGAAGTATCAATTTCTTCTATTCTAGCTCCAATGCCCAAGCTTTTCTCATCCATCTCCTGTATTCTTTTGGTGATGCTTACATCTGACTCTGTTCCCTTGATTCTGCTCTCTAAGCTTTCAATCCATCCCCAGGATTTGTGGTTTTGTTATTGCTTCTATTTTCATTTTCATGTATTGCACAGTTTTATTTATTTCCTTCACCTGCTTAACTGTATGTTTCTTTATCTTTAATGGATTTATTCATTTCCTCTTTAAAAGCCTTTGCCACCTATATGAGATTGGATTTAAGGACATTTTCTTCTCCTTCAGTTGTGTTAGGATACCCAAGACTTGCTGTAGTAGTGTAGCTGTGCCCTGAAACTGTCATCCTTCCCTGCCTTTTATTGATTTTTTTCTTCTAGATCCTTTAGCAATTTGGATGGCGTTAGTTCCTGGGTGTTCCTGTTGTAGTAATTATTAAGAGGGGTGTTGTGATGGTTTGTGTATGGCAGGTAGGAAGTGGCACTGTTAGATGTGGCCTTGTAGGAATAGGTATATCATTGTGGCATGGGCTTTAATATCCTAATACTACTTGCCTGGAGATCAGTCTTCTCTTTAAGGCCTGCAGATGAAAATGTAGAAGTCTCAGCTCCTCCTGCCCCATGCCTGTCTGCGTGCTGCCATGCTCCCACCTTGATGATACTGGACTAAATCTCTGAACCTGTAAGCCAGACCCAATTAAATGTCATTTATAAGACTTGGCCATGGTGTCTGTTCACAACAGTAAAACCCTAACTAAGACAGAACTTGGTACTAGGAGTGGGATATTGCTGTGATAGGCTTGATCATGCTTTTGTTTGGAAGAATGTGGATTTGAGGACCTTGGATTTAGAAAGCAGTAGAATGCTTTAAGTAGGGTTTAACGGGATATCCTAGTAGAAACAAGGAAGACTTTGTTTCTGATGGTGACTTGAACTATGCAATCCTGGGTCTAGAAGCTTCAGAGGAGAAGATTTTTACTCTGTGACAGAGAGACTGTTCTTGTGATATTTTGGTGATATTTTGGTGAAGAATGTGGCTACTTTTTGCTGTTATCCACAGAATTATCCTGAGGCTAAGGTAAAGAGACTCTGATTAATTGCATTAACAAAGGTAGTCTCAGAAATGCCCATCATACACTTTATTCTCTGGTTAAGTCTCATGAAGAACATTTTAAACAAGCATAGGATGCTTAGAAAGGGAAAATATAAAATACATGGTTCTAGTATTAAAAAGGAACCAGGAAGTGTAATGGAGATGAATCACTATGTTTTAAGAGATAGCAGATTATTAGAGTGGGACTTTGGGGCATAATAATACCCAGCTAAATTTAGGCCCAGGCATGATTGTACACACCTTTAATCCCAGGAGACAGGCATGCAGATCTCTGAGTTCAAGGTCAATCTATCTAGCAAGTTCCAGGACAGCTAAGTTTAAGCAGTGAAGGAACTGGAAAACAGAAAGCTGGTGATAATGTTATAGAACAATGTCCCATGTTCTAGTCCCAGCAAGCAGTAGAACTCAGCAGTTTCAGCCATGTGGCTCTGGCATTAGAGACAAGAATAGAAAGGGCTACTAGGACAATTGATGCTGGTTAGATGGAGCTAAGAAATTAGTGGGGATTAAGAAGAGACCAGAAACATTGAGGTGAAATCTTCTGGGAAATGTTTTCTGAGAGCACAAAGAAGCTGTGTTCCAGAAATAGCCAAGGTTATACCTCATGCTGCAGCTGTCTTTGGTAATGTGTAAGAAACACCCAGATGGTACTGGTTTTGAAGGCGTGAAGGGGTCAGGAAAACAGCTGAGGCTCAGCATTGTGAGAGACCATGGAAGGCCTTTGGTGAAGGTATAGCTTCAGTTGTAGTTGATAGCCCAGGACTGAAGGGGCCATGCAAATGATTTGAAGCTTGACACCATGAAGAGAGACTATGAGAGGCTACTGGTGAAGCCTAGTTCCAGTAGAAGACTCCAGTGTATTGTAGATGCCAGTACCATGGGATGATCACTAAGAACAGCAGCAGCAGCAGTGGAGTGGACTGATCTGAATATAGATTGCTACTGGGGACAGAGCTGGAGAAGTGACACAAGCACTTGGGAGGAACCCAGAAGATCATGTGTGTATCCAAACATTGAACCAAGAAGCTGTAACATTGATGTTGCCATGGTGACCCCAAGATGTTTGAAATGCCAGAGCCATGGGCTATCTGCTGAGAAAAGCTACTAATGAAGTGGAACCAGCCAAAGAGAAAGAAGTCTGTTGCAGTCAACAAAGATGAAAAAGGAGTTGGAGATCTGAAGTCTACTTTGACATCAGACATGGAGATGCAGAGTTTGGAGTTTGCCCAACTGGTTCCCTGTCTTGCTTTGGGGATTATATTTAAGTGATTGGATGAATCTCAGAAGAGACCTTGAAATTTGTACTTTTAACAATATTGAGACTGCTATAAACTATGGGGACTTTGGAAGTTGGACTGGATGTATTTAGCATAATGGCATGTTTAGTTATGGTACCCATAGACTCATATGTTTGAACAAGCCTATGGGGGCGGCTAGGGATTGGAATGTGATGATCTATATATGCTTGGGCTAGGGAGGAAAACTATTAGGTATGACCATGTTGAAATCGGTGTACCACTGTGGGTGTGGGCTTTGATACCCTAGTCCTAGCTTTCTGGAGGTCAGTATTCTCTTATAAGCCTGCAGATGAAGGTCCAGAAAGCTCTGTTCCTCCTACACCATGCCTGCCTAGCTACCATGCTCCTGTTTTGATGATAACTAGAATAATTATCTGAACCTGTAAAGCCAGCAACAATTAAATGTTTTCTTTATATGACTTGACATGGTTATGGTATCTGTACACAGCAGTAAACTTCAGTGGTCACGTCAGTGGTCCTGTTTCAGTAACCCTCTGATAGGTATTTTTGTGATGTATGCTTCCAGTTCAGCAGATCTGTATGGTTCAGGATCTGTAGGTCTGATGAACGTGGGCAGAGAGTGACTAGAGAATGAAGATTCGTTGGGGATAACAGGCTTCACAGGGCATGTTGGGGTACCTCACTGAGCAGGAACATTATGTAAGGAATGGAAGCTAACCTGTATATTTCAGGCTCTGCAGGTCAGATGAAGGTGGGTGGAGAGGTAGAGAGAGAGCTGTGTCTTTCAATGCCTGAGAGAGGGTGTATATGGGAGTATTTCAAGGAATAAATTATATTATTATATTTAAATTTCAACACTTATTTTAAAAATACTCATGTTATTCATGGTTTGGTATTATTTAAAACCCTAAAGCAAACAATCATGGGGAATGAATATATATATATATTTGAAATTCTAAAACAAACAATCATGGGGAATTAATCTATATAATTATATATATATGAAATTTATTATACCAATTGAAATGATTGTATGATTTTATGTTTATTGTTTATTGTTTATCAGAAAGTCTATGTTCAAGTATGTACCATAAACACTGAAAAAAGCTTATTTATCGAGAACAGAGACTAAAGATAAAAATGAAGCATTAGTTGTCATGTCCTTAAAAGTAACCAATTTAGGTGTCATTGCTTGAAATAATTTGCAATAATTTTGTGAAATACAAGTTAAATGATGAATGAATACAATGATTATGTTTTACCAGAATTTAAAGAAAATAATTCTGGGGTCTGAAATCTTAGTTCTTTTTGGGTTTTGTTTGTTTGTTTGTTTGTTGAGACACGGTTTCTCTGTTTAGCCCTAGCTGTCCTGGACCTCACTCTGTAGACCAGTCTGGCCTCGAACTCAGAAATTCAACTGCCTCTGCCTCCCATGTTATGGGATTAAAGACATGTACCACCATTGTCCAGCTTGAAATCTTAGTTTTCTGGTTGTATCAGGTTGTGTTTTCTTTAAACCCTCATCAAGACATAAAATTGAGAAAAAGATTTGTCTGAGAGATCTTGAATAGCAATAAAAATATTTGGATTTGAAATACTATGTATAATTAATTAAAAACTAATGCAGGTTTTTGAGGGGAAAAAATGATGGTCTTGGTTGTATAGCTGGCACTGTTTGATAAAACTTGAATATTTCTAAAATAAAATAGAAATCTTTATTTTCTCAATTTTTTAAAAATATTATAAAGTGACAAACCAAAGGCATGTAAAGTTTTAATTGCACCTGATATACATTTGATAATTGGTAACAGTAGACTCCAAACTCCAAAAACATGGGTATGTGTGTCATCTCTCTTGAAAACACACAGGAGTATCATAACCCAGAAGACTATCTTGCAAACATGTTAGAACATGTTATATAGTGACCAAGAAGAGCATAAAAGTAAGCACAGAAGAAAATATCAGACGGTCAGTGAAGCTAGAGCATTACTGTATGCCAGAAATGGAGACTGTGTGAAGATAAAGAGGAGAGGGGAGAGATACTACATAGACTGGCCTGGCAACACCAGAGCACAGAAAGCATGAGTTCAAGCCTGTGTATAAACTGCTTTTAGAAAAAACAAAAGTTGGCAAGGGAAGAGGAACGAATGAATCAAGGATTAAACCTTGACTTCCTCAGGTTCCTAGGGAGATATAGGACTTGTTTGATGCACATAGACATACTGTGCTTCACAGAGGAAGCATTTTAGGCCGTGATGTAGTAGTATTGGTTACTATTAGCTCCACTACTGGTCTAGAGGTGAGGATCCTATTGACAGATGGGGAGCATGGGGCCTTCTAGTGCAAGGGCCTTCTTGGACCAATGAAGCCTTTAGGAAGAAGTGTCCTTTCCCTTTGTCTTATGTTAATACTGATTCAGAATGTCTGGGCCTTATAAGGAGGACACAGACCTAAAACAAACTAAAAGACAAGTTTGTGTTCTATTTAACATAGGGAAAGAAGTGACAGAAAACTTCCATGCCATCTGGAAGAACCCTAATGGCACAATAGCAGTTGGAAATAAGACAGTGTGAATGTAAGAAAATTACAGGCAGTCCATTGAATTTAGTATAAAGACAGCCAAATGCTGGTAGAACTTTTGGCCAATGTATTACTTTTTCTTTTATAACAGGAACTGCAGTAGCACAGTAAAATGTAACGCCATCATACAAATTATTAAAGCAGTGCTAAAAAAGCAATTTTGCAAAAATGAATATTAAAGCAAAGCACAGAAATCCATATTAGTCTACAGCAAACGATAGGTCACAAGTAGAAGGAAAAAAAGTCACTGAATAAGAGGTAAAGCTAAGGTAAAATAAAGTCTACAAGTCTCTAACTTAAATAAAAGTAGGTTTAAAAAGTGGGAGGTTGACAGTGTCAAACACCATAATAAATTGAAGTGGAATATAGGAATCTTTAATAGATTTAGAACTGCATTTTACTGACCCAAAATAGAGATTTTTCCTAAGTGGCTGCATTTACTCACTGAATCAGTTTTTGCTCCAGCTTTCCCTACATTAACTGAAGCTACATATGCATGTATAAAGATGTTAACTTTTGCCAAATATTAAATCTAAATTCTATTTCAAATCATTTGTGTCACTAAATCTAAATGCAAAATTAATCTTTTCACACTGCTATGACTTAGCTGGCAGCATTTTCCTAGAGCTCATTCAGATTTTATTCAATGATTCAGACTTGCACAATGTAGGTCACATAATCTTTTGCTCTTCAAAATGTGACCATCCTGTAATACCAACTTAGTGTGTAAGAACAAGCTGGTTTAATTTACATTCAGATACTGGCTCCTTGAGGGATGTCTAAACTGATGTTTATGGAGACAATTACTATTCATCACCTGAAGTTTATGGAGACATTTACTACTTCACACTTTGATAAAACTGATTATTTTCTGCTCATTTTTTCTTTGACTTACAGTGAATATTTTAATATTTCTATGCTTTTTTAATGAAATTAAAATTATTTACTAGTATAGATATTATTTTATGTAAATATGTACCATACGTAAATATGTTTTGCATATATATTTAACTATGTACTACATATATGCTTGACTTTGTGAAAATTTGGAAGAGGTCATCATATTCCATAAAAATGATTTAAAGATAATTATGAGCTGTCTAGTGAATGGTAGCAGTCAAATCCATTTCCTCTGAAAGAGCAGCCAGTATTTTTAACTGCTGAGCTATCTCTCTAGCTGATATTTCTATTTATTATTTGTTATTAGTTTGTAACTAGGTCAATTTATTTATCACCCTGATTAAGCATCCCAAAAATTAAGAAAGCAGGTATGAGCACCTTTGCCTGGCTTTAAGTTTATAAAAGAAACAATGAAAAATGTTCAAAATTTTTTTGTTATATTGGCATATAAAAATAGCAAATGAAGTATTTCCATTGACTGGAAAACGAGGTGCTGTTTATGCAATAAAAGAAAACTTAAACGATAGAGAACCCTTGAATTTTTAAAACACATTTTGTTAGACACAATAGGGAATGAATTGGAGGAAGAGATGAGATTAGCAATACAGTTTGTGATCTTTGCCTTGAAATGGTCAATCTTACTAGCAATACAGTTTGTGATCTTTGCCTTGAAATGGTCAATCTTACTATTACCTAAGTTCAGAAATTAAACTGAAAGTAACTATGGATTACCACACAGACACACACACACATATAAATACAGGTTTGTCATTTTTCCTTGAAGAAAACGTGTGTTCGTGTGTGTGTGTGTATGTGTGTGTAGCACTGTAAAAATGATGCAAATCCTAAGAAAAATCTAAAATAATTATAAATAAATGCTACATTACACCATAAAGTTTGAAAACCAATTTTCTACTAAAACTAATAAATTCTGGATGATAATTAAGTACTGTCTTTTCTTCATAAATGAATGAAATAAATTTACTATTCTCCACTAACTAAAAATATTTTATGATTTATTGTAGATGAAACTAGAAAAAAATTATAATAAATGAAAGCCAGGAATACCTTTGTCCTCAGAGGTACACTAAAATAAGCCTAAAGAAAACATTTTTTACTATTGATAGGAAATTGATGATTTAAAGAGAAATAATAAATATTAGAAATAAGAGAAAATATGTGTTTATTACCAATTATACATCATATATTTAAATCCTTGTTGAAGTGAAGATAAGCAAGAAATTATCATATTGTAATTTCATATAATGTGCATCAAATGGTACTAATGTATTTGATGACCATTTAGTGTTGGTTAAACTAGGAAATCATGAAGTCATATAATAGTCAAGAGTAATGTGAGCTCAGTTTTAATGGCTTATTGGGTTCTATTTATATTATACTTTCAAAAGATATATTTCATTATTTATTTTATTTTTAATTTATTCCTGTGCAACAATTTCATGATTCAATTATATGGTATTCATATATTCATGAACTATTCATTTTTCATAACCCTGTATTTTCCTTTCCTACCCTTGCTTATTCTGTTCGTTTAAAAATTTTATTATTATTATTATCATTTAATCTTTTTTTACAGTCCAGTCTTTATCCCCTTCCCGATCTGCCCACCAAATGTTCCTCATCCCATTACTCCTCTCCAGTCTCCAAGACAATGTCTCCATCAATCCCATCCACAATCCAAAAGGCCTCCCCACTCCCTTGGGCCTCAAGTCTCTTGAGGGTTAGGTGGTGCTTCTCTCACTGAGGCCAGACCCAGCATTCCTCTGCTGTGTATATGTCAAGGGTATGGTACCTGGTTGGTGACTCAGAGTCAGAGATCTTGGTGTCTAGTTCACCTAGACTCATGCCTTCCTTTTCTGTCCTCTCTTCTCCTCTCCTGTCCTCTCCTGTCCTTCCTGTCCAGTCCTGTCCTGTCCTGTCCTCTCCTTTCCTCTTCTCTTCTCTTCTTTTCTTTCTTTTTTTTTTAAGCCCAGTTTAGGGATCTGTAGCTGCTGTGCACTCTTGGTTGCAACAGCAGTTCCATATATAAAAGAAAGCCTTTAATAACACTACTCTCCTCTGTAGGTTCTCTCTGTTTTAATTTCTTTATTGATTATTTGTGATTCTTCACACCAAGCCCCTGAGTGATACTCATCTTGTCCTATCATATCCAACTCTCTCCTCCCCAATGAAAGAAAACAAACAAACCAAACCAAACAAATAAACAAAAAATAAAAATAAAACTTATTGCTGTGTAAACTTCAATGCGTCACAGTGTTTCACACTATACCTTTGTATTCTTTCCTCTACCTCCTCTAAAACATCCCAGTATCCTCAGAAGAGGTTAGTTATATCCAGAATCCAAGCAGTATAGAACAAATGACTGTTTCTTCTCCAGAAGCCTACATTGCTTTGAAGAATATAAATATTTGGAAGGATGTATGCTAGCTAGAAAAAAAAAAAAAGGACCTGTCAGTTCCAGGTTCAGACTCTGTGTATCCAAAATTCACATCTTTCTGGTTTGTTTTGTTTTGTTCGTTTGTTTGTTTATACATCATTGTTAGAACATCTAATTTTGATGGGCAAACCAGGAGAATGGCAAGAGAGAGTATTTTTTTTCTGATGCTCCTGAAAATCTCTGGTAAATAATACACCACCTGCCAATGGTTTAAAAAACGTATTACTTCTTGGAATATCAGGTTTTACCAATGCAGGGCACCTCTGTTTAAACATGTTTTTTCATCATCATCATTATAATTATTGTTATTATTTTTTAAATTTAAATTATAAATTTAGAACTTGATCAAATTGCTGATGGTCGATTCATTGTTCTACATCATGTCTGCTGAACTCAGTGTTGTGTGCTTTATGTGCATTTCCTAAAATAGAACCTGTGCCTCTTTCAGGCTTGTTCTGAGTTCTGTCTCTGACTATTTTGCTGCCATGTTTACAAGTGATGTCTGTGAAGCCAAGCAAGAAGAGATCAAGATGGAAGGCATAGACCCTAATGCACTCTGGGATCTTGTGCAATTTGCATATACAGGTACAGTAAAATAATTATGTTGTCATATTGATATCATGTTTATTTTAATACTGGTTTTAGGTTTTTGAAATCTAGAAAAATCAACTGAAATTTTATCATTAAATATTTAGTTACAGGCTTCATACTGGGGAAAAGTTGGTCTGAATATTTAGTGAAATCACAAATGTATAAAGATATTTATTTTTGTATTTTTCACACAATAATTACCAGGATTAAATACACGAATTAAATTAGTATTTGTATGGAATGAAGTTAAAATGAAATAGAGAGTTAATCATTAAATACATAGTTGGCCAAAATATTAATCATATAAAAAGATTCTCTTTAGAAATATGAGTTAATAAGATAATTCTCATTTTTCTTATTGGGTTATTTAATGTTAAAAATTTTCATGATGATTATATCAATTTTACAACTGAGCTGAAAGGGACAATAATGATAAATAGAATTTGGAGACTCATTAGCCTTGGAGATTTAAAAAGGTTTTCTAAATTACTATATTTATATATTCCTTCGGACATTATGTTATTTGAATATACATAGTGTTGTAAATTTTGTCAAACATGTGCAATTCTGAGCTATACCACAGGAGAATGACTTAACAAATAAGCTGGCTCTTTCCTCTCATGAAGATCAATTATTTTAGGATACATAGAGTTACAAGGGAAAAAAAAAGGATTATTGTCTTAAAAGAAATATATAAAGAAATGATGAAACACATGAACCTTGCACATAGAATTTAATTTTAGCTTCAGCTATGTGATGTAAAATCAGACATTTCTTGTCTCAGTAATTTAAACTATGGTTAAACACAGCCAAATTTTCACTATAAAATCTAAGACTTTTTGAAAGCTATTGTAATTGTAGAAAAAGACCTTGGTTCAGTCTGAGGATAAATGGATTGAATTAAGGGAGCAGGCTTTTAAGCCTTGAGAGGAGGAAGAAAGCACACTAACTCCTTTTATTGTCTGTTTAGGTTAGCAGAGAAAACGCCATCTTTGCATATCTTTGCTGTTGAGGGTAGTCTCAATACTTACCAATTCCCTAAAGGCTGAGTTTCAAGGCACTGAGAAAAATGCTTTCAGAATATAAAACTGGAACAAGGTTTCGAAAACACATCACAAAGAAACAGAAAAAATGTATGTGAAATTCTAAATATACTGAGATAAATGATTTTAGTAAAGTTAAGGTCTATAAGTATTAAAACGACTGTGTAAAACTTTCTCAAATGGAGAAGACTATTCAGAATGTCACAATTTAATTACAATCTGTTTTTACCTCTAAACTAGTTAGTCATAGACAACAATCTTATCAGTGAAGCACTGATATGGTGTGATTCTCAAAACCACCTCAAACCCCATGAATGTCTGGTTACTGGTGGATTCTGGGGGGACTGTCTCCACTTTGACACACACACACACACACACACACACACACACACACACACATATATATATATATATATATATATATATATATATATACTATTTTAGATGTTCCCACTAATGACAGATGAGCTCACCAGTCTCCAGTGGATGCTTCAAAGACTGATGGTCCCATATATAGTTCCCATTAAAGTTATCGAGTCACAAAGAAGAATAGAGATGAGAAGGAAGCTTACAAAGAGGAGGGAGTGTTGATAATAAAGGAGGAAGACAGGAGTGTAAGGGTGTAAGAGGAACCAGAATTAATTTTATAACTGTATGAATTTTTTAAATAGAGAAACTAATAAATGTTGTTTTTAAATTCATATTCTGTTTTTCTAGAATGAGGGAAGAGTACTAGAGCTAATATTTTAGGAATGCTTCCAAAAAGAGCAAAGCACAGTGCCCATATACAGTTTCCATGTCCTGGCCAACTTACCTTTGCATAGAGCAAAACTAGGCCAAAGACACTCCCTATCTTGTTATACAAGGTTAGATGTTGTTTCAGAAATTCCTGCTGAGAGTGATGACCCAAATATGGCTCTACATTTAGAGGAAAGTAAGAATAGAAATCTAACTCCCAGTTGCAATGCTACTTTGATCTTTCCCCCAAGCATACTTGTACTGTGGCCTTTGCCTATTCGAAACAGTTATATTAGGAGACTGATGTATTTCCAATTGTATATTTACATAAGTTTTCTAGATAAGCAATAAATGTACATGGTAATACTACTGCACGTGTAGGAATGATATCAATTATACACTTGGCTTTGTTGCATGCAATGTAAAACAACAATAGAAAAAGGCAAGTGTTCATTTCTACAAATAAAAAAGACTATAAGATTTCTACACATGTCTAATTACAGGCTATCTTCCTGATCTAGATGACTACTTTGAAAAGACTTAAAATAATTACATTCCTCCGAAAGAAAGAGCCAGTAAGAAAATAAAACAGCGGTGCTTGAGAATCTTTTCTTTAACTTTTTCCTTCCCATTGCGTGCTACCCAAAGGGGGTCTTGAACTGGTTCATTTGCTTTGCCAGTTAAGTAATAAAAAGAATGTCAAAATCTGGAACATGACAGGTAGCTATAGAGAAAACGTAAATAAAAACAGAATCATCAGTTGAAGAAAGGCTTCTATTAGGGTTGAGAAAAGACATAGAGCAGGAAATAAAGATGAAGGCCCTACACAAAGCAGAAGGGGATACCCTAAATTCAAATCCTAGCTTTCTACTGAGTGCTAGTGGTCTTTTTAATCTCTTAGGTGGGTTTCCTCATGTAATTTAGGTTTGGCCAATTTCAAGAAAGACAGGATACTGACTGGCCCACAACTGTTTGACAAATATGTCCTGATCAGGGCTTGAACTATTTGAGCCAGCCTATCAACAAGATTCTTACTGACAAACAACCACAAGACCTTTGCTTACATCAGCTTTAAAGTTTCTAGTCTCATATCCACAATTTGAAGAAGAAGCTGAGAGTCTTGGAAGTTCATTGTCTTTAATGCCTAATCATACCTCCTCTCCCTGTATGCCCTTGTCTTTGAACAATGTAGTTTTTAACAATTGTAGAGTTTGAAAACCTTCAATATGGAGAAAGAAAAGCTATCTTCCAGGCTGCATTCAGCTGATGAATTGCAAAGTGTGGGAAACACCTTCCCTGCTTATTGGCTATATTAAGGACATAAATGAGAAACAATTGAATCAAAAGTTAGAAACTATCAGCAAAAAATAAATAAACAACAGTGATATGATTTGTTCTGTCAGCTATGAACAAAGAAGTTCGGGAGTTTTATCAGCTCAAATTAAATGACTAACTTTAAGGAAAGTTACATAAAAAAGATAATCTTAATAGTTGACAATAAACCATATGCTATTATATGTTTTTAGTGAGGAAAAATATATACAAGCAAGAGTAAGCGTCTTTCCCTCATTTTTCCCCTTTCTCTTTTTATGTCATTTTTTAAGTAGATTTTTTCCTCTTACAATGTATTCTGATTGTTTGACTTTCAAGGACCTCTTGCCAGATCCTCTCCACTTCCCCACTCAATTAAAATGATGTCCTTTCTTTCGTTAGAACACAAATAAGAATACAAAAATAATAGTAAAAATGATACAATAAGGGAAAGTAAAATCAAACACAACTGAATACAATAAAACAATATGACAGATAAAAAAAGAACCAAAGGGATAGCACAAGAACACATAAAGACATTGAAATACACATAGGTACATACAGAAAACTGTTAGAAACCAAACTGGAAATCAGAATATACATTGAAAATGAAAATTATGATATAAAATATTTTAAGAATATTATATATTTCTATGTATGAAATGTAAGTGTATGTGATTTGTGAAGAATGAGTCCCCAGATTCAAATAGCCAAGGTCCACCGTACTTTGGGATGGAAGACAGAGGTGTGGACTTGGTAGGATCAATTTAAAGCCTGTTAAGGTAGGAGTGGGGGACTTTTACCTTTCTTTCCCTTGATTGGTTGGTTCTATCTCCAATATAGTTGCCTTTGTGATTGATTAATGTTCTTAGGGACTTGGGGCACTTTTATTGATTAACTATACTTGATTTCAGCTAGGTGATAGGGCAGATTCCTGATTGGATTTCTGATTGGCTGTCTGTGACAGATTTTTCCTTGGAATTGACTTGATTTGGATTTTTCCAATTCTGAGAAACAGAACCTTAGACATCATCTCCCAAACTCCAAAGCCTATCATGGAGTGAGCCTGGTGCATATATATATATATATATATATATATATATACACACACACACACACATATATATGTATAAATGAAATGAAAATTTGTTATCATTTGTATGCTTGTAAAACTAAAGAATTTGTTGTACATAAAATAGTAATTTAAATATGAAAATGAAAATTTTTTTCTATTGTTACTACAACATACCATACTATCATATTATCATCCTCTCACAGGCCCTGATATTGTAGAGATATTAACAGACAATTTATATTAATTACAACAATGATGTTAGTTATGAGGTTAATAATGCTCTATTGATTAGACAACTAAGGAAATTCAAAATTTGTCCTTAAATTTTTTTCATTTAATATTATTTTCCCTTTATCTTTAAAAATTCTGCTTATGATAATGCTGATTTTTAGTGAGTCAGGTCATATATAAGTAGGAATATACATATTTCCTCTTTTCTTCTGTTTCTGCTTTTATTTAAAAATTTTAAAAATAGATATATTTTTTGTATAAACATATGCTGATTATATTTTCCCTCCTGACCTTTTCCCCAATTCTCTATAATTCTCTACCCAACCAAAGTAACCCCCACTCTTTTTTTTACTAGAATAAAAATAGATAAACAAAATTAATAGTAGTGATAATAAAATAAAATAATAAAAAAGCAAACATACTAAAATATAACATAATAAACAAACACACAAAATAGGACCAAACGACAGGCACAAAGAGCATGTAAGGACACCAAGACACAGATGGGAAGGTATAGAAACCTTCACACAAACCAACTCGAAAAACAGAAGACCTGTAATGGAGTGGGGAAAGCCCAGACCAAGTACTGTGAGACAAAACATCTTCAAGATGCATTTGAGCTACTTAGCGTGAACCTGCCCTTAAGTGTGGTTTGTATACCAAGTGCGACTCAAGTAGAAAAAAATAATATTTCCTTTGAGTGTGGTTTTCAAATAGAAGTAGTTTCTAGGTTAGAGACGGGTGTTTTTATCCACTTTCTGTCAGCACTGGAATCCCATCTGGCTTAGGCCTGTGCAGACTCTGTGCATACTGCCAGAGTCTCTGTGTGTTCCTATCTGCGTCAGCCCTGTTGTGTCTAAAACAGGCCTTGTTTCCTTCGTGTTATCCATCCCCTCTGGATCTTCCAGTCTTCCTGCTTCTTCTTCATTAGAGTTCCCTAATCCCAGAGGGTAATTAATTAATGAAGTTATTCTGCTTTGTACTGTGTGCTCCAAAGTCTCTCACTCTGCATATTGTCCAGTTTGGGTTCCTGTATCAGTTCTCATATGCTGGAGAGGGAAGGTAGTCTGATGATTCCTTAGCAAGGCACTTATCTATGTGTACAGTAAAATATTGATAGGAGTTATTTTATTGCCACATTTATTTAGCAGAACAGAAAAATTTGATTTTCTTCTACTTCCATGTATTTTCTTTTATCAGGTTCTGGCCAGTTGGTCAGTGTAAGGCATGGGTACCAGCTTATAGAGTGAGCCTTAAATCCTATCAAATATTTGGTACCAGTGTATCTTGCAGGCAGGTCTTATAATAAATAAAAGCATCTGTAATCGAGTAAATATTTACCTTTCACTTCTGGTAGCATAAAGAGTGATTTTCAATACCTTGGTCAATATTCAATAGGTATGATAGTTCTAGGTAAGTACCAGGTCAAATTCTCCATGTTCAATGTGTTATCCACATTGTGTCCTCAGGAAAAGAGCTTTACCATCAGTTAATTGCTTTGTCAATAATCTGGATTGCTTGGTGGTGCAAAGGATGCTGTTTGCCAACAATTCAACTAGACATCATATATGTGCGTTACTATATAACAGTTGATATTCTAAAGGGCACAGGTTTAAACCAACTTAATATTTTGGAAAATATTTTACTCTGTATGAGACCCCCCGCTTTTTTGCTTTACTTACTCATATATATGAACTTGGATAGAATCTGTTTTATGTAAAATCTTTTATTAGGTATAATGATGCCAATGATGTTCTGGAAATATCCCATAAATTATCTAAAAAACTCATCGAGTTAAGGAAGAAAAAAATGTGCATTAAATACAGCATTACTCTAATTTCAAATCATTTAGAAATGAGTTAGAGATGATTAGATAATCAGATATTATACTCTGACTATTAAAAATTATTCAGATGAGTAGTTGAAGATGCTAAGAATGTGTAAAGCTCAAATTACAAAAGTATTTGAAGAACAACAATTTATTACAAAAATGTATTGATAAGCTATCCTTGAGATAAATCTAAACTGTCCTCTTAGTTACTATATTGAAACATCATTTTTAGACTACAATTGGAATACCTCTAATGTTACTGAAATGCAGCCCAGTCAGGTCAGGATATGCAATCTTGCAGAGATCAATAATAGTCCAATAAGCCTGTTACTACAATATGAATGGCAGAACACAGACTGAATGTTTCATTCTCTATCATTCTTTACTTTTGCAGAGTATGTTATGACAGCAGTTCATTAGAGTGACTTATAACTCTCTCTTTCTCTCGAAATAAAATAGGTCACTTAAATTGACACTCTTATGGCTCTATAGTGGCTTGTTCTAAGCACTGTTCATCATCTCCATGACTATAAGCCACTAAGTTAGTGGCTTATAGATAGCAAATGTTTGAGCAAGTTAATGTATAATGCCCCATTTCCTGTGAACATACTCAAATAACTTATTTTACTATATATCTACTATCTTGTACCCTTTACTAAACTCTTAATAACAACATGCTGAATTACACATGGAATCCATGTTTAATTAAGTTGGAACTTTACAACCAATAATAATTATTTTTTGCTATAAACATGTTTATGATACATAGAGATGTATACTTTTGATACATAATTTTGCATACATACAAGGATATACATATCAGTATTCAAATTTTAATCACAGATGAAAGTTTAGATAAAATAATAATTTTAAAGAATGTACATAGGATCATCATACTGAAATACTCCTTTCATTCACATTTCTAGAAATTTCTTCTTGGTTCATTGCTTATATAATCCCTGCAACAATGAAAATAAACCGTGCTCATTGATGATTAAGGAAATAGAGTTCTAACTAACATGATTGGTGGAAATGCAAGTTTACCAATACAGTTTCAGGTCCTGGGGACGACTGATAAGGACAAAGTTCAAATACAGGAAGCTGTCTATCTAATCGTAGTAATTTAAAAAAGAAGGATAGGAAATTAAACTGCCTAACAGCAAACTGTAATCATACTGAAGAGTTAACATGTTTGGAAAAGATGTGTGGGTGCTACTGAAGTGAAAATATTTGTACATAAATAGGGAATGGTAAGAAAGCTTATGCTTACTGCCAACATTCCAGTGAAACAAATATCCGTACGAAGGCACTAAGATATTTAATATTCTTTTAATATTCAAAAATGTATGTTCTTCCTGGACTTCACCCACTAAATTCCCCCCAGACTTCTTTATGATAATTAAAAGTAAATCATTGTTTCATTTTTATAACTGGTTTAATTCAAGTGGTATGAATTATGCAAGCACATTAGCAGAATAATCATTTAAGTCTTAGAGCATTTAATAGTCAGTAAACTCTAGACTCAATATCACATATCGACTCTTCAAAGACTGATTTTGTGCCTTATCATTGTTCACTGTTTAAAAATTGAGTTAGTTTCCCTAGAATGTTTGAGGAATTTGCAGATTTGATGTAAAAAATAAAAATAGTCAATAAAGTAAGTTAGCCTTATTTGTTTTAGCACTTGTGTGTATATGTTTAGCAATCTACCAATACATGTAAAAGTGAATTTTACAAGCCTAATTTGGGGAAATAATAAAAAATAATTTTTATATTTTGAGGTACTGTATGGGGTTTCAGTGTTATTGAACAATCTATGATATTTAATAGGTTGGCTACTCAGTGTATATATTTGACTCTTATTTGTAAGTTCTAACAATTACCATAGTACAACACATAATGACTTTATAAGTTTTTAGTGGGTTAGCACAGCCTTTTCCTTTTTGCCAAGTTTGATTCATTAAATACGTTAGAATGAATTAATCTTAATGTTGCTCTGAGTTTTGTAACTCTTTATATTTTCCTGCTTTATGAATTAGAAAAGTTAAACAGGATTGCATGAAATCCTATTAAGTTTCCTAGTGCCTTTCAAATACTTTTCTGTGCTAACTTTGATTTGTACATATTTTTGTCTAAATTTTCACTACTCATGTAATTTCTATATTTTTATTCATTATCTCATATTAGATTTGAAATGTAAAAAAAAGAAAATTTAAACATTAGTTATTTAATATTAGCTAATAACTCTAGCTTCTAGCTAGCTCTCTAGAACAAGGGAGTCAAACATGTCTAATAGAAATGTAAACAGCCCAATACTCATATATATTTTTTACTGGTCTAAACGTATTCACTGTTTCCAATGTAATATTTTGGATATTTTATTCTATTTTGCAGTTATAAATCCTAGTTAATCTACAGTGAATTGTGATTAATATAATATTAAGTCTTAATCTTTCAGAGAAAGAGACCTTAATTGAGTGAGAAGATAGCTTTAAGAGTGAGTGAAGCATTACAATTAACCACACTTCCATTATGAACAGTCCATCCTGACTATTCAGAATATCTACTTTTATAATTTTTCAGATATTTTACATATTTTTATAAAAAAAATTAGTGAAGACAAAACCTAAAAAGTTAAAGGGAAGAAGTGCTTATTTGACCTAAGAGTTCCTAAGGGTTTCATTTCACCAGAATGTGAAAAAGCAAACCCACCAGCCAAAATCCAATTAATTGGAGATATACTTGAAGCAATTCCACTAAAATCAGCAAGACGACAGGTATGCTCACTCTCCTCATATGCATTTTATATAGTACTCAAAGTTCTATCTATAGCAATAAAACAACAAATAGAAATCAAGGGATAAAAATTTGAAAAGAAGTCAAGGTATCACTATTTGCAGTTGATATGATAGTATACATAAGTGACCCCAAAAATTCTACCAAAGAACTTCTATAGCTGATAAACAATTTCAGCAAAGAGGGTGGATATAAAATTAACTTTTAAAAAAATCAATACCCTTCCTTTATACAAATGATATAAATGGGCTCAGAAAAAGAAATATTGAAGCAACACTTTCCCAATAGCCACAAATAGTATGAAATGTCTTGGTGTTACTCTTACCTAGCAAGTGAAAGATCTGTATGACAAGAATTTCAAATTCCTGAAAAAAGAAAATAAAGAACTCAGAAGATGGAAAGATCTTCCATGCTCATGGGTTGGTAGAATTAACAGGAAACATGGCCATCTTTCCAAAAGCAGTCTACAGATTCAATGCAATCCCCATCAGCATTTCAACACAGTTCTTCAGAGACATGGAAAGAGATATTCTTAATTTCATTTGGAACAACAAAAATTGCAGGATATTAAAAACAACTCTTAACAATAAATTACTTCTGAGGGAAATCACCATCCTTGACTTCAAGCTATATGTACTACAGAGCAATAGTGAAAAAAAAAAAACAAAACAAAACACATGGTCTTGTTACAAAGACATACAGGTTGATCAATGGAGTAAAATAAGCCCAGACTTTTATGAACACATGACCTCTGACTAGAAGTCCAAAAATATACAATGGAAAACAGAAATTATCTTTAATAAATGGTGCTGGACTACCTGGCAGTCTGCATGCAGAAGAATGAAGATAGATCCATATTTGTCACCTTGCACAAAGTTCGAGCCTAGGTGGATCAAGGACCTCAACATAAAACCAGGTACACTGAATCAAACAGAAGAGAAAATGGGAAAGAACCTTGAACATATTAGCACATGGGGAAATTTCCAAAACAGAACACCAATGCCTAAGAGTCTAAGATCAACAATTGATAAATGAGACGTCATGAAACTAAAAAGCTTTCTGTAAGGCAAAAGACACAGTCAATAGGATAAATCGGCAACCTACAGATTGTGAAAAATCTTCATTAACCTCACATCCAATAGAAGGCTAATAGCCGAAACATATAAAGAACTCCAAAAGCTATTCTCCAAAAAACAAACACCTCAGTTTAAAAATGGACAGAGCTAATCAGAGAATTCACAACAAAAGAAAATAGAATTCCCAAGAAGCGCTTATAGAAGTTTTCAAATTCCTTAATGATCAGGGAAATGCAAATCAAAAAGACCCTGAAATTCAACCTTACACTAATCAGAATGACTACGAACAAAACCTCAGGTGACAGTCGATGCTGATGAGGATGTGGAGATCATCCATTGCTGATAGGATTGCAAACTGATACAACCAACCACTCTGGAAATCAATCTGGCAGATCCTCAGAAAATTGGACATAGATCTACTTAAATACTCAGCTATACCACTCTTGGGAATATACCTAAAATATGCCCCACCATGCCACAGGGGCACGTGTGCCAGTATGTTCATAGTGGCCTTATCTGTGATAGCCAGAAGCTGGGAACAACCCAGATGACCCTCAACCGAAGAATGGAAACCAAAACTATGGTTCATTTACACAATGGAGTACTATTCCACTATTAAGAAAAAGAACATCATGAGTTTTGCAGGCAAATGGGTGAAACTAGAAAATATCATCCTGAGTGAAGTTGCACAGACACAAAATGACATGAATGGCATGTGCTCATTAATAAGTGGATATTAGCCAAAAATGTACAGAATATATAAGATACAACCCACAGAATTTAAGAAGTTTAACCAGCAGAAAGGCTAAGTGAGAATGCTTTAATTCCACTTAGAAGGGGGAAGAAAATGACCTTGAGAAGCAGAGGGAGGCAGAGACTTGGGTGGGAGAGGGGAGTGGGAGAGGAAGAGTGGAACAGAATCAGGTATTGGAGGCAAGCACAAGAGAAGCCCAGTAGAATGAATAGAAACATTCAGCCTCAAAGGTGGGAGGTAGGGAGACCCTCTAGAATGTACCAGATATCTGGGAGGTGAGAGGCTCTCAGGACTCAATGGGAATGACCTTAGACAAAATGCCCAACAGTGGGGAGAGAGAACTCAAAGAGTCTACCTCCAGTAGATAGACAGGGCCTCAAGTGGAAGGAAGGGGTTAATAAACCACATTCAAAATTTCTGACCCAGAACTGTTCTTGTCTAAAAGAACTGAAGGGACAAAAATAGAGAAGAGACTGAAGAAAAGGCAGTCCAGTGACTGCCTCAACTAGGAGTTCATCTCATGGGGAGACATCAAGGCCTGACACTCTTACTATTGCTGGATGTGCATACAGACAGGAGCCTAGCATGGCTGTCCTCTGAGAGGCTCAACAAGCAGCTAACTGAAACAGACACAGATACTTACACCCAACCATTGAACTGAAGTCAAGACCCCTGAGGTTGAATTGGGGAAAAGGTAGAAGAAGCTGAGAAGGTGGGTGACCCCATAGGAAGACCAGCAGTCTCATCTAATCTGGACCATTAAGATCTCTCTGATACTGAGCCTTCAACCAGTCAGCTTATAAGAGCTGGTCTGAGTCCTCCCTCCCCAACACTGGGATACATATAGAGCATAGAACTGCCTGGTCTGACCTCAGTTTGAGAATATTCACTTAATCCTCTAGATACTTAAGGAATTAGGGAGCAGAGAGGTCTGGATGGGGAATCATCCTCTCAGAGACAGGATAGAGGAGGAATGGGATGAGTGTGAGAGCAGGGAATGGGAGGGGAGAGCCATGGCTGAATTGTAAATAAAGTAATAACAATAATAATAAAGATATTTTTAAAAACAGAGTTCATGATGCTGGAAGCATACTTCTAACTATCCTTCATTGGACTGTAGCAGGAAGCTGAGAAAACAGAAGGAAGTAAATTATAGCCAGCAATAGATTACAATAGTGAGTTACCTCTGCAAGCCAGCTCAACTTCTAAAGTTCTCACAGCTCTCAAAATAATGCTACATGCTGGGAATGAAGGACTAAACCTAACCCTGTAGGGAACATTTACAATTCGAGGTATAACAGAAGCCAAGTGCCAACTTATAGAATTTCCTTTTTATGAAACCTACTCAGAAATACTATGCCTCCAAGGTAAACTTTAAGTAACAGCATAAAATTACATTTTCTCCACATTAACAGTATTCACATATTTTTAGGCAGCTTTAAAGTGAAATACTTGGCCAATTTTTGCCTTTTTAGCATCTAAGTATGTTAAAAAAATGGTCAAGTTATGGATATAAAGAAATATATCATGCATGAGCTCGCTCAATTTGTGTGCATTCAAGCTCAACACTTGCTGTTATTCCATTTGTGCCTCCTGGCTTTTAAAACTATTCTCTACCATTAGAAACTTGAAAATAATAAAGCATTTTAACTCTTTGAGACAGGTAATGGTCATAGTTTAATTTAGTCACTAAAATTAATAATAATTTACCCTAAGATTATTCAACATTGAGGGTCAAGGCTACACAACATAGTATTATAGAAAAAGATCACAATATACTACAAACTCAAAAAACCTTGTTTCAAAAATAATTAATTAATTAATTAATTAATGTGATAGTTAATAAACAATTTGCTCAATTTGTCATTTGTATGCAGCCATAAAACTGTAATAACTGTCAAAAGCAATACATCCATATATTGACACCAGAATTTTCTTATACCCTTTGGAATCTTCTTGCTTCTTTTTATTTCCAAAACCTACATAGCTTGAAAGACCTCATTTTTACTGTAAAATTTTTCTTTGGATTTTTTCCCCATGGCCTCCTCTTCCTCTCCCTCCTCTTCTTCTTCCTCCTCCTCCTCATCCACTTCTTCATTTTTGAGATTATAATAATACATTGTTTCCACATCTCCATTTCTTCACCCTATATAAATACCTACTTGCTCTATTTCTAAGTTCATGGCTTCCTTTTCCATTATTTCTCATTACATACATATTTGTATATATAATGTACATTTATTAATAAATATATGTGTTGGAAACAAGCCAAATAAACTTAGTGCTATTTCATTTTCAGACATCGTCTAATATAGGGAGAGAAAAATCCAAGGTCCCAGGCCTTAGAGAAGCTGGGGACTTCCCAATAGCTGAACAGCTTCTGTTGTAAACAGTTATGGAGTCCAGACATCTCAAGGATATTCTCTCGTTTGGATGGCAGCATCAAACAAGTTCATGTTCCCAGTCCTAGAATGAACACCTGTTCCACTTCTCCAAAGTTTTTGTTAATTGCCTCTTAACCAGTAAAGATTATAATTGCTATTACTTAAACAAGTTGCATAAGTTGTCACTGTGAGATCCAGACCTAAGATCTAGGAGAATGAAGCCAGGAGCCCTGGATATGGGCCAGTATTCAAATAAACTCTCTTTCTTAACCCATAATGTCTAAATTCAAAGTACAAAATAATACAAAATACAAAATACAACTGAATGACACTTCAGCTCCCCAGTCCTTTAAAAATGTAAAACCTCCCTTCAGGAACACAGTTCAGATCTGGAACTGGACACCTCCCTGAGTACTCAGAAAATAAAGCTTCTATTTTAAGATTCTGTATCTTAAATAAGTTTCCTCTGCTTCCACTCCAAACTGAACATCTGAACATGTATATATGTATGTATTTACATATATTTCTAAAATTTTCAATACAATTAGAATGGATCTCTCTCTCTCTCTCTCTCTCTATATATATATATATATATATATATATATATATATATATATATATAT
>NW_021620932.1:4257003-4327770 GCF_004785775.1 Grammomys surdaster
TATATATATATATATATATATATATATATATATATATATATATATATAGTTTGAATGCATATGTACAGTATTTTTCAGATCTTTTAAAGAGTTTTAGTGACTTGGAAATTTGTATTAATTTTAGGAAAACTTTCTTTCTACTCATCACCATCACTTAGTATAGTCACATTTCTGAATCTTCCTTATTACTGTGATGTGTTTTCTTGAGGATAGTTCCATTCATTCTAGTACTTGTCAATACACATATGATTGCTTAAAGGTGTGTGATAATAAATTCTTTTATTTAGCCTCAGCTGAATCTTAGTAGAATAGACGAGTGTTAGAAGAAGTCAAAGTGCAAAACCATTTCCCACATTATTTGTGGAGTTTCAGAAAACCAGGAGCAGCTCTGGTGCTAACTATGCTTCACGTTGTTTCATTGTGGTAGTGTTGAATATCTCAAGAAACATTGATCATATCCACAAATTTTAATGCATACATCTCAGCTCGAAAAACAAGCAAGCAAATAAAAAACTTTTCTACTTAAAATTTTCTTGCCTTTTATATTCTTCTTTTTTTCCTTTTCTTTTTTCAACTTGGTGAGCCAATACATTTTATTGGTGTTACTTACAGGGATATGAGTGAGAAGTTACAGGAGCAGAAATGACTCAAAAACAGCTTCATCACCTAGGTTCATCCCAGCTTACAACAGCTGGGAAACTTGGGACATACTACACAGCCTGCAACCAGCTCAAAACTTTGGAGAATGTCTCTTCCAAGTGACTCTGATAGGAGGGTCTTGCAGACAGCTTAGCTGGTTTCTATTTCTTTCAGGCAACTAGCCTGGTCTCAGAGACATCTTTTAGCTTTTCTCTGTGGGTCTTCTTTCCAGCCCAGCTCCTCTGTGAATGGTTTTCTTCTTTGCACAGGCCTAGTCAATTTGTCAGTTTCAGGGACTTCTTGAAGCTCCTTTGACTTCTCTACCATCCTGCTTAAGCAGCTTCCCTTCTGAATGCAATGTTTGAATCTCAGAGGAAACTGTTACACAACAGGAGAAAACCCTGCAGCCCCCAAATTAAACTAAATAAAAATAAAAATTTCTAATCCATGATCAGAACGCAGGTCATTTTACTTAGAGCTCATCTACAAAAGGAAACATAAATGTTTACGTTATTTTATTCCGATGGTTGGATTTTTGAGATCTTAGTACAATCTGGACAATCACTTATCAGGCATATGATTTGTAGGTACCTTCCCAATTCAAGGCTTAGCTCTTTGATTCTCAGATTGTGCCACTTGAGATGAATTTCATGTAGTCAAATTTCTTCTATCCTTATAGGATTATACTTTGATATTTATCTAAAATATTTCATTGGCTTAAGGTCACGAGGATTTTCCTTTTATTTTTAAAGAAGATTTATAATCAGGGTTTAACTTTTATGCCTATGATCTTTCTTGAGTAAATTTTATATATGATAAGGTTTATAAAGTGTGTAACATCGTTTGTTCAGGATTATTTGACTTGTTCAGTGATTATCTTCCTTTCAACTTTTTGCCATTGCTTTCCATGTAATTTTATGTTATTTTGTATGTTCTTATTCACAGATGTTTTGTTCATTTCCATTGTTCTGTTTATGTTTGTTAGGAGCCTTCTTATTCAGTTTAATTATTCTTGCTTTGTACTAAGTCTACAAGTGTTTTTATTTGCTTATTAGTTGTTTAATTTTGGAATTGTCTGGGTTCATCACATACTCAAAACAATAATAGATTCACATTTTACATTTCCGTTAAGATGTTTCTGGAATATTGGATATAATTAGAATGGATGTTAATATAAATTTGGGATGAATGAAACCCTGACACATTTGACTTTTAAGCTCAAAACTTCAACTTTTATGGTCAGAATATTATAGGTGGAAATTTCCAAAACTTTATCTGAATACAGCGCCTCCCAAGATAATTAGACAGAGCTTGCTTATTGTTGTACCAACTCCCATAATTTATTATGACAACCAGAATATAAAGCACACTGAGAGAGAGAGACAAGGATCCATCCAATACATTCAGAGAACATGAGGTGCACACTCCTGAATCTCTCATCCAGTGCAAGCCTGAGGGACTCAGTATACTCATTCATGATAAAATATGTAAAGTCGTACTAGGCAGGGAGTCTCATTACTGACTCAGTAACTAGGAATTTTATACTAGAGGCTGGTCACCTAGGCAACCTCTAATGGCAATGTACAAGTGTTCCAGACATGCAGAAGGAAATGTGTGAAAGTTCAGTGGTTTCTAGCCTTCTGAGCCAAAGTTCTCAGACTGCAGCCAAGAATAATTCTGGAAAGTACTTCTCCTCACAAATAGCAAGCAAGCCTGATGTTTGTGTACAAATTCTTCCGAGTGAATGTAAAATTAAAGATAGTTATCTCTCTGCTATTTCAAATCAGAGTTACACTATTAAACATATACTATCAACATTTGTCTGATTTTGACATCTTTGTTTATAAGATATATTCCTACTTTTTTGATGACTTTATTAAATAATTTAGAAAATATTTCTCCAAATATATTATAATAGTATTTTTCCAAATTGCATGTAACTGTAAAATTTGACTTCAACTCAATAATTAGCATATTAGACTCAATAATTAGTACATTATTATAGATTTTGAGATGTCTTTACTATTTTAAAAATTATTATTATAAATACAGATATATTTATGAATTGTTATATATGTATATTCAAATATTTATTTCATTATATCTGTTATTTAATAACATTTTTAAGCTGGCAATTCTAATGTGTACCTCACTGTCCCTGTTATGATTCATGTTAGAGGTCTCTCTTGTGTTTTACATTCCCCATCTAGGAGGGTTTACTTATCACTTCAAACAGCTAGGAGAGGAGGGTGTGCATGGATGAAGGGCAAGTTAAGTGTGTTAAAGCTTTTAGTATATAATCTTCCCTTTTGCTGACAGTTCAATGACAAGAACTTCAAATATCTTCCATATATTAAGTGAAATACGTCAATCCTTAGAAAAATGATTGAAAATACCTCTTAAAGAATGTTAATTTTTTTATGTACTGTTGCACATATTAATTAAGAGTAACTATGCTGCCTGTATAAGACTGGTACATTATCAGGACACTCAAACATCCCAACTTAAGTCAGGAAAGACCTAGTTACTATATAAGCCATGTGAGAAATGCTAGAAAGCAAATTTCACGTGATTTTTTGGTTGCACTTCAGGTTGTTTGGAATTAAAAGAAGACACGATTGAAAACCTCCTTGCAGCCGCGTGTCTTCTCCAGCTGCCTCAAGTGGTTGAAGTGTGTTGTCACTTCCTCATGAAACTTCTGCATCCATCCAACTGTTTAGGAATCCGGGCATTTGCAGATGCTCAAGGATGTATTGAATTAATGAAGGTGGCTCACAGCTATACCATGGTAAGGAGACTTAATATTTAAGTAGTGGAGTATTGCACTATAATATCGAATGAGACAGGAGCTGTTATGATGGCTTTCAATAATCATTTTATGATTAAAATGTATCATATGATTAGTATATTATTTTCATTTTGACTTTTATTATTACATAATATTTTATAGTTTCAAAGTAAATAATAATATTGGCCATATGTTAATTTTATGATGTTATTATTTTGATAAACAATATTGACATTTGGATGTTGACTATCTAGGATTCTAAATGTTGATATACCAGTGCTTTTTTCAAAAGGTCTATCATATAGGATTATATATGGGGCAACTCTATCTGAAAGATTTGTGGGTATAAATCTTGCAACTGTAATGGATAGTGTACAGTCTTTATTTGTGTCATTGGTATGGGTCCCTGCTTCAGCCTTTCTCAGCCAGCTGTGTCTGGGTACTGCCAATACACCAGCTCAGAGAGAAGGCAGTGTCTGAAGCCCCCTTCAGGGCATCAGAGCCATGTGTTCACCAAACCAGAAAAATGAAAGCTTGTTCTGAGATAAATGTTCTTGGGGTACATGGGCACCTCCAATTTACTGTCTGGAGAGGATGTCAGGAACAGCAAGGGACAGGATATCCGCATCTCTCTTCCTGGCCTGAGAACGCCATTGCATGCTAGACCTGAAGATGAACAGGATCCAATCCAATTGGGAGCTAGTGCTGAGTGCTTCAGTTGCGGGAAAAGAGAGAAAGCCTTCTTCTTTAATTTTAGTGTTGTACCCCTTTCTTCCGATTGGCCAACTCTAATGAAACAGCTCTCAGAAACTATCTTAGCTTGGTCGTGTTTCATTATTAGTTATGTATGTGAATGCATGCATATACTTTATTCGGGATGAACCAGGGATTATAAAATTTGGAAAAGGGCTTGAGAATATCCAGGAAGGGGAGGTCATTCGCTGAAGGCTAAGGTTACTGAGATGTTTGTTAGCACAGAGAGGTGCTGCATTATGTGACTGATTGCTTGAGGTCCTCTCAGTTGGGCATCATAGTTAATGCTACAGAGCAGGCAAGAAGAAGGCAGTTCCACTCCTGTTGTCTCAGATCTCTGAGATACCGGAGTTTGAGCATGCCCACCTTGCCAATTCTTATGCCCATCTAGTATATAAATTTGCAATTTTTTCAAGGCAAATATTTAAAAATAGACAACACTTGGTATGTATTTTATAAAATTAACTTTACAAAATGTTTTAATAATTCAAAAGTGTAAGCGACATACAAATCAGTCAACAAATATCCTTGAAACAGTTCAAAATTTTGGTTGGTTTGCAACAATTTTCATTTTATAGTGGTGCTTTCATCAGAATTATAAAGCTTGTAAAAGTCTTTTTAATTGTATAACTTATTTTTATGTTTTTAACTTTTTAAATATTTATTTTATTTTGTTGTTTGATCTACATGTGTGTATGTATGTATGTATGTATGTATGTATGTATGTATACCTTTTGCTGTGGACTGCTAGAAATTGAACCTGGGTCACTGTTTTTGTATAATGCTAGTTTACTTTATAAAGTATTATATTAATCTGCTCTTTACTTCCCAGCGGGTGCATGTGCATGCTTCTTGCTACTGCCCCAATGCTCTGGATTCCCTAGAAGGACAGATATACACAGCCTTATATTTTAAATACCTTAAATAGCTCAATGGCTGGGCCACTCCCTAACTTCACTGGCTAAAAACACTCCCCTATGATATACTCACGTTACTTGCAGTAAAGAAAGTATAAATTCATACAAAACTCAATATTTACTGTAGTTCACTTGCTAGATATAATTATTCTAATTTCATACTCATATTTGCATTAAATACTCTAGATTAGTAATATGTCTATGTTACTGAATCTATATTTTATTATTACTGCCCCAGACCCTGCTGGGCACCCCTCCTGGGGCCACTTTCTCTCTGACCCTGCATGTTGGCTGTCTCACCCTCCTGCACCTTCAGAAGTGGTCCTTCTCCTATGCCCTCCTCATGGCAGAATCCCCTCTTCCTCTTTCCTCAGTCCCTTCCCAAGAATCCTAAAAGTCTTACTTTTATCTCCCTGCCCAGTCATTGACTTTATTTACTAGTCAAAAGCCACTGGGGACAGGCTTCCTTTAGCTTCATGTGCAGGATACTGCAAACAGGTTTTGGGGTAGCATAATTAGCATGAGAACATAAGCCGCTACAGGTCACCTTCAAAAATAGCAATTCTGAGACCAGAGAGATGGCTTAGCAGTCAAGAGCCTCAGCTGCTCTCCCAGAGGATTATGGTTTAATTCTCTGACATGGAAGCTCACATCTGTGTTAACTCTAGTTCCAGAGATCTGACACCTCGCACAAACACACTTGTAGTCAAAACACCAACAAACATTGAAAATAAAATTAATTATCTTAAAAAATGAATAACAATGCTCTTAACCACTGAGTTATCTCCACACCCATGTATTGTAAACTTTAAATGTGACTCTTTCATGTTGATGGATTTTTTTTTCATATTACCTGCAGTAAAGAAAGTATAAATTCATATAAAACTCAATATTTACTGTAGTTCACATGCTAGGTATAATTATTCTAATGTCATACTCATACATGCAATAAATACTCTAGATTAGTAATATGTTTTATATAAGTAACTTTGATTTTGATTATTGAAATAAATAAATAAATAAAATGTTATAGAGTATTTCATCAGCAACTCACAGTAAAATTATACATAGTAAGCAAAAGTAAAAGTTTTTGATTCTTTTTATTTCCAAAGTAAAACAGAAAATGCATTTTAAGTCACTAATCAATATTTAAAAGTATCCTAATCATTGATCTTAGAATTTCAGTATCTTCTAACTTTTATATTTTAAATTTTTAAGCAGATTGAAAGTTTGATAAAACTCATAGATAAAAGCAGGAACAGTTTGTTATTCTCTTATTGAAGCCTTTGGAAAGATTCCATGACAGGTCACAGCACCATTTTTGAAATGATATAAACCATTCAAAATCAGTGTAAACAAGTACTTTATCAACCAAAATATCAAGATCCACCTGCTGTCATTTAATTGGGCACATTTCATTACAGTTTAGAGCCCCTGGCTTAGCTTAGCCAAATAACAATATGCTGCCATATCAAGAGGGATAATGGTCCCTTCTGGTCTGGCTGGAAATTATTAATTCAGTGATAAAAAATATTTTCTTTGCAGCTGCTTGGACTGCCCCTAGTTTATTTGATAAAATAACACTATTTTTACAGTTTTAATGTGTATATTGTTTATGAAAGCATGCATAAAACAATGAAAGATTTCTAGGTATGATATTGTATGCTCTGATGCTTCCATAAATTTTTATCTTTGAGATGGTGGATGAATTATGTGTAATATTATGTCTATTGAAATTTATATTATGTCCAAAATTTCAGAACTATGAAGATACAGTGTTCTCCAGTTGTTCATGGTTAATATTTAAGAGAAAAAAAGGTACTACCAGTTTGTCCTTTGTAGTTTTTCTTTCGTTAGATTTAACACTTGAAAATTAGTAGTTTGCATCTGATGTTACAGTTTCTCATCACAAATTTGCCTCTCGATCCTGTCTAATCAGGAGCATATTATTAATCAATCTATATCATCTATGTTTTGAAAGAAAGTATATTTATTATTTTTACTTATACTTTTCTAAAAATGAAATCAGTAACACTAAATGCTCATTTTTCCTACTATCTCTGTAATGTCATTAATGTAGGTTCTCTCAAATGTTTATTCAAATTGTTTACACCTGAGTAGTCTAGTTTTGTTTGCTTCCTAAGAACTTTGCTTTGCACAAACCAGACCTTATCACTTGTTAGTTTGTTTTTGCAGCTGTGTGACTCAGATGAGTGTTTCGCATGTAAAACTGTAGAAAAGTTTTGATTAAAAACCCAATATTAGGCAGCAGTTTGAAATGGAATCTCCAATACTAATTTAATCTTTGGCTTATGCATATAGAGATAGCACTAAAATCACTGAGGGAAAGTCACTGAATAATTTATTATCTTTCATTAATAACCATTAGGTAATTATGGACGCCGCATTTCAAAAACAGTAAAGTATAATATGAAAACATCATGTGGATCACAAGAAGGAAAATATTTTTACATAATTTGAAGATGCATTGCAAACCAAAATATAGACAAACAATGATTTATCTTCACTGAATGAAAATAGGCCATGAAAATAGCTGGGGTTTTTTGTACTTGATGTGAAGAAGTTGCATTCAAAAGAGTAGAATTTGCATTTGTCATTCTTCATTTTAATTTTAGTAACAAGGTAAATTTTTGTATTAAATAGTATATGAAGTATATCTCAGGGGCTAAAGAGGCAGCTCATCAGTAACGAGTACTTATTGCTCTTGTAAACAACCGGAGTTTGTTATACATCTACAACGTATAATGGTTCATAACTACCTATTATTTCAGCTGGAGGAGGTTTATTACACCACTGTCAGTTTGAGCACCTGTATAAAAATGCACATTATCCACATAGACATTCACACCTACATATAAATAAGATATATTCATACAATATATCTTTTATTAAATTTTGATATGTATCTTATATTATGATATATTTCTTATATACATATATAAAATTGTACATAAGGGGTTAAAGATGAATGGAGAATGGGATTTTCAAAGTATATTCAGAGTGGGCATCTTTCGCTGATGGGATGGCTGTCTCACTACCATCATAACCCCGACTTGGTCTTAAGCTTAGTTCTGCCTTTTGAATAGGCTACTAATATCACAACCTACAATTCTTCTCACCAAATAGTTCAAGGTTATCCTTTCTCAGTGAAAGGCATATATCAAAGAAACGTAGAACAAAAGCCGTTATCCCACACAGGTAAAAGCAAGTACATATGTAGGAAAATTGAAAGATAAGTATATATTTTAACAGAGTCTTGAAAAAATAGGCAATTGAAGGTATAGTTTTAGGAAAATATTAAAATGAAGTAAAAAAGCTATGCCTTTCACTGTTAGTGTTATAAACAATCAACTGCAGCTTTTGGTAGGATTTGCAGAAGACAGTATCTTCTTATACAGTGTTTGTGAGAAAAACTTACTTTATAGTGAAGTTTGAAATCTTTAGTAGAAACTTCCCTGGACTGTCCTAGACTTCTCCATGATTGTTCAAGACTCAGCTTACCTACCTATTCTTTAGCCATACAGTGTGATTTGAATGTTTCCCTAATTTAAATGTATCCTTTATATTTTTCAAGTTGTGTCGTAGGGTTATATTGCTGTCACAAGACGCCAAGACTATTTCCACTCATAAAGAACAGCATTTAGTTGAGGCTGGCTTACAGTTTCAGAAGTTTAGTAATTGTTATCATGGCAGAAGCATGGGAGCATAGAGGCCAATACAGTGCTGAAGACAGAGCTGAGAGGTCTACATTTTTGTTTTTTAAATTATTTTATTTATTTACAATTCAAAAGTTACCCCTTTCCCACTGCCTCCTCCACAAACACCCTACTCTATTTCCCCTCCCTTTTGCCTCCACAAGGATGCTCACCCACCCACCTGCTCATTCCCACCTTACCCTTTTAGTATCCCCTTCTCTGCGCCATCAAGCCTCCACAGTACCAAGTGTATCCCCTTTCACTGAGGCCAGACAAAGCAGTCCTCTGCTACATATCTAGCAGGAGTCGTTTGCTCTTTGCTTAGTGGCTTAGTCCCTGAGAGCTCTGAGGGGCCTGTTGATACTGTTGAGATTGCATTCCCCTTCAGCTCCTTCAATCATTCCCCTAACATTTCCATAGGCATCCCCAAACTCAGTCCAATGGTTTTCTGTAAGTATCTGTGTCTGTCTCAGTCAGGTACTGGTAGAGCCCCTGAGGACAGCCATGCCTGGCTCCTCACTGCAAGCACAGCACGGCACCAGAAATAGTATTGTTTGGTACCTGTACATGGAATGGATATCAAGGTGGTGCAGTTTATAGATGTTCATTTCTTTAGTCTCTGCTACATTTTTGTTCCTGCATTTCCTTTAGAGACAAAGAATTCTGGGTCAAAAATTTTGAGATGAATGGATAGCCCCATCCTTCAATTGGGAGCCATGTCTATCTGCTGAAGGTGGTTGCTTCAGGTTCCATTTCCCCATTGATGGTCATTTTGCCTAAGGTCATCTCCATTGGTTCCTGGAGATCCCTCACATCCCTAATGTCTGGGACATTCTAGATGTTCCCCACATCACCCATCCCACACTGTTGCATATTTTTATTCATTCTCAGGGCCCGGTGGGTGTCTCTCCTTTCTCTGATTATAAATGATCATGTCTCCCTTTTTCTGGTACCCCTTATCTCTCCTACCCAGGTTCCTCCCTCCATCTGCCTCCTGTGATTAATTTGTTCCTCCTAAGTGTGATTGGAGCATCCACACTTGGGTTTTCCTTCTTGTTAGGCTTCATATGGTCTGTGAGTTGTATTGTGGGTACTCTGAGCTTTTGGGGTAATATCCACTCATCACTGAGTACATACTATGTATGTAATTTTGGGTCTGGATTACCTCTCTCAGGATGCTATTTTCTAGTTCCATCCATTGCCTGCAAAATTCATGATGCCCTTATTTGTATTAGCTAAGTGGTATTCCACTGTGTAAATGTACCACATTTTCTGTATCCATTCCTCTGTTGAAGGACATCTGGGTTCTTTCCAGCTTCTGGCTATTATAAATAAGTGTTCTATGAACATAGTGGAGCATGTGTCCCTGTTGTATGTTGATTCATCTTTTGGGTATATGCCAAGGAGTGCTATAGCTGGGTCCTCAGGTAATACTATGTTCAATTGTCTGAGGTACTGCCAGACTGCTTTCCATAGTGGTTGTACCAGCTTACAATCCCACCAATAGTGGAGGAGTGTTGTTCCTCTTTTCTGCATCCTTGCCAGCATCTGCTGTTGCTTGAGTTTTTGATCTTAGTCATTTTAATTGATGTAAGGTGGAATTAAGGGGTCATTTTGACTTGTATTTCCCTGATGAATAAGGATGTTAGTGACCAATTTTTAAGTGTTTCTCTTAAGTGACACTCCAGATTCCTCAGTTGAGAATTCTTTGTTTAACTCTGTAGGGAGATTTTTAATAGAGTTTTTTATTTTCTGCAGTTTAATTTCTTGAATTCTTTGTATATTTTAGATATTAGCCCTCTATTGGATGTAGGATTAGTGAAGATCTTTCCCTAATGTCTAGGTTGCTGTTTTATTTATTGTTAGTATCTTTTGCCTTACAGAGCTTTTCAGTTTCATAAGGTACCATTTGTTAATTGTTGATCTTAGAGCATGAGGCACAGGTGATATGTTCTGAAAATTTATCCCTGTGCCAATGCATTCAAGGCTATTTCTCAATTTCCCATCTGTTAGATTCAGTGTATATGGTTTTATGTGAAGGTCCTTGATTCACTTGGACTAGAGCTTTGTATTAGGTGATAAATGTGAATAAATTTTCCTTCTTCTACATGCAGACCAACAATTAGACCAGCACCATTTGTTGAAGATGCTTTTTCCCCACTGTATTTTTTTGGATTCTTTGTCAAAAATTAAGGGTACAAAGCTATGCCAGTTTATTTCTGAGTCTTCTATTTTATTCCATTGAAACTCCTGTCTATCTGTGCACCAATACCAGGTTGTTTTTTATTTCTCTTTTCTTTTTTTTTTTTTTTTTTGCTATTGCACTAATGTAGCTTGCGGTCAGGGATGGTGATCTTTCCAGAAGTTCTTTATTTATTTTATTTTATTTTATTTTATTTTACTTTACTTTATTTTAATTTTTCTATTTCAGGTGGTTTATTTTGAGAAAAATTCAATGCAAATAAACCTTCAATATCCTTCACACTTCTTTTACAGGACTCAACCACATGACATAACTTCATGAATTTTATCTTATGGGTAAAATTGCAACTTTTTTATATTTACAGACAATTCCCAAGCTGTGTTCAAACCTAGTAAACAGCACAGGCTTCACTGAATATTAAAATTGCTTAGCCTTTACTTTCTCATTGCTGGAACGAAAGACACAGAGCAGCAGAACCTGTTGTACAGATTGTCATCCTACAGAAAGCACGGGGACCAAAATTATATTTCTGCAGTTCTCGTAATCTTACAGTATCTCTCCATTTTATTTCATCCCTCAAAATAAAAGCTGACATCAGACATTCTCATGAGGTACACTGGTAGAAATATTATCCACTGAGTTTCTTCTCTCTGTGAGTTCTTTCATGTCTGAGAAGGTATGTGGAACAGGTAAATGCTTACATATATAGGGTTTCTCTCCAGTGTGATATTTTTCATGTATTTGAAGAGATTTGGAAAAAGTGAAAGTTTTTCCCACGTTGAACACACATGAATGATTTCTATCCTGTGTGAGTTCATTCATGTTTGTGATATCCAGTGGCATAAGCAAAGGCTTTGCCATAATGCTTACACACGTAGAGTTTTTCTCCACTGTGGGATCGTTCATGTATGTGAAGGTATGCAGAACATTTAAATGCTTTCCCTCATTGCTTACAGACACAGGATTTCTCTATAATGTGAATTGTTTCATGATAATGGCAAGCACTGGAATAGGTGAGAACTTTTCCTCAATGCTTACATACAAAAGATCTCTCTCCAGTATGAATTAGTTTATTGATGAGAAATTGGCAGGGATGAAGAAATGCTTTTCCACATTGATTTCAAGCAAGTAGTTTCACTCTGATGTGAGTCCTCTTATGACCGTACAGTTCTGTGATCAAAGAATGCTTTTCCACAATGTGTACATACATAAGGTTTCTCACCAGTGTGAATTTTTTCATGTTTGTGAAGCTGTGAGGGACGACTAAATGCTTTTCCACATTGATTACATGTATGACATTTCTCTTGAATGAGACTATTTTCATGCCAGAGAAGGCTACAGGAATCACACCATGCTTTTCCCACATTGTTCTCTTCAGTATAAGTTCCTTCATAATCATGATTGGAAGTGAAACTCCTAGAGGCTTCCTTAGCTTATTTTCATAGGATTTCTGTCTCATGGGAAGGCTTTTATGCATCTAAAGCAACTCAGAATAAGTGAAGTCCTTCCAACATTTTTTTTGTGTTTCAAAATCTTCTCCATGTGTTTCTGGTACTGGCATGGTTTCTCTCCAGTTTGACCTTTGAAGTGCATGTCTGAGGATAAATGAATAAGGATGTCTCTTTCACATTCAGTTATGGCTAGAGACATTCTTTCATTCACAACACGCCCTGGACTCTGTCTGTGTGTTTCTTCATACTGATTACTGTAATCATATTTACAAAGTCTCTCAACCATCAGAGTTCTCAGGTATCCCTTAGGATTTTGGTAATCTTCTTCATTATCTTCTTCTTTTCTTTTTTTTAATAATTAATTCATGTTTTTCAAATCGTAATTTATACGCATTCACAGTGGGATTATAAACACAAAAAGGCAGGGCGTGGGGAAGGGGATGACACTGGAGCATGGGTATTCAGGGGGAATACAAGTCTTTTACTCAGAGTAAAAGTCTGTCATTGTGGTGTGTTTCTTTTACTGAGCAAAATCTTGATCTTGCTTCTGTATCCAATCTGTTAGCCTATATCTTTTTAATTGGATAATTGAGTCTATTGATATTCAGATATATTAAAGACAGTGATTGTGTGTTCCTATTGTTTTTGTTGTTGGAGGTGGTATTGTGTGTGTGTAATTTTCTTCTATTTGGTTTGCTGTAAGATGATTAATTTCTTTTGTCTTTGAGGGTGTAGATACCCTCCTTTTTTTGGAGTTTTCCTTCTAGTATCTTCTCTAGAGCTGGAGTAGTAGAAAGATACTCTTTAAATTTGATTTTGTCATAGAATATCTTGGTTTTTAGTAGCCCGGGCAGGCATTCGTGTTCTCTTAGGGTCTGCATGACATCTGTCCAGGATCTTCTGGCCTTTAGAGTCTTTCCTGAGAAGTTAGAAGCAAATCTAATAGGTTTGCCTTTATATGTTACTTGACCTTTTTCACTTAAAAGCTATAGGTCATGATCTCTTTCCCAGATTTACCATCTCCAGGGTTGCCTCCATTTTTTTCTTTCTTGTTTCTATTTCCAATTTTAAGTATTTGACAATTTTGTTCATTTTCTTCACTTGTTTGCTGGTGTTTTCTTGTATTTAAGGGCTTATATCCTCCTTAAAGGCCTCTATTATCTTAATGAGATGGGCTTTTAGGTCAGTATCTTGCTTTTCAGGTGTGTTGGCATAATCATGGCTTGCACTTGTAAGAGAACTGTTTTTATTTTGCCTAATTATGTTGGCTTTTTTTTGCTTATGCTCTTGTGCTTACCCCTCACCATCTGGTTATCTCTGATGTTAACTGTCCTGGTTGTCATTGACTGGAGCCTACCTTTCTGGAGGCAGGTAAAGCTCTGTGACCTGATTAGAGCAAGCCTCCTGGGAGGCAGGCTGTACTGTTTCTGGTTGGGGGTGGGGGTTGGAGCACCTGTGTCTGTGCTTAGGGCAGGCCTCCTGTGTACCTGGGTTAGGACAGTCTTCTTGTGACCTTGTTATGATGGACCTCATAGGAGACAGGCATTCTGTGGTTTGGGAGAGGAGCAGACTTACCACCATCTGCCTGGGTGAAGGTGTAGAACAGAAAGGAAATGGGAAATGTGCAGAGGGGAGGGGTTCCACTTCTGCTGGGTTCTATCGAGTTCCCACCTGAGGCAGTTACTTGGGCAGGAGTGTCATCTGTGTCCCTGGTTAGGGCAGATCTCCTGGGAGACCTGTAGGCTGTGCTGTGGGGAGAGGGAAAGACACTCTGATCTGCCTTAGTGGAGGTTCAGACCTGTGTCTGAGTTCTACATCTTGATCTCTAGGCTGCATGGAGAGACTTGTTTAACACTGGGCATAGCTTGAACATATAAGACCCCAAAGTCCACTGCCACAGTGACACACTTTCTCCAACAAGGCCACACCTGCTACATCTCACAAGACCACACCTCTAAATAGTGCTATTTACTGTGGACCATGCATTCAAATACCTGAGTCTCTGGGGACCATACCTATTGAAACAACCACAAATTGTAAGCTCAAAGATCACATATTTTGTAAATATGATTTCTTGCTTATAATTCTGAAAGTTCTGTGTTGATATCATGCTCAAAAGTAAAGGAATTTACAATGCTTCAGCATATATGTTTTATTCCATGCACTAGTAGAGTCTATAGATATTTATATTGGCACTGTCAATATCATTCAATTCTAAATGAATTAGCCCTTAATTTTTACTTAAAATATATCCAAGCAAAATAAATATTACACTTTTTATGGAAGTTTCTTTCAATTTTAATTGTTTTTCTCTGTGTATGTGTGTGTTTATTGTAAGCTTATGAGTAGTTAATTGGGTTTGTTTGTTTGCTTGTTTGTTTTGTTTTGTTTTTGTGCTGGAGATGGAACCTAATGTCTCACATATGCTAGAAAAGTGAAATCTCTTCCTACATCATCTAAGGCTGTTCAGTTTTTAGACATGGTCTTTGGTTTCCCAAACAGTGTCTGTTTTCAGACCCTGCTACTTAAGCTTCTGTCTCCCAAGGGCTTGAATTACGGGTACTGGGGCACTCATAAATTGTGTATTCTCTCATCTAATAACAGTGCGTGAATGTGTATTTGACATGCTTTGTTACTACATTCCCATGCTTCTTTTAGCGGTCCAGCACTGCCATCCTTCTTACTGTTCTGTTACTTTAATACACACTTTGTTAAAGGAAGATCTTTGTGTTTTGCTTTCTTGTTTACTTTGTCAAAAAATCTCCTATGTAATCTTAACATTACCTTCTCCCCTAAATCATTGTAAATTCTTCTCTAACTTTTTTCCCCAGTCTCTGTTCTCACTATTCCATATAATATGTTACTCTATAATCCTTATGTGATTTATTGGTTAATGACCTTATACTATATTCTTATTTTTGTTGTAGTTCTCTACATGAATGAATATATAGTTTGTTCTTTAGCAACATGTTTTATATTTAGCTATGTTTTAAAATATATTCATATGTCAAATTCATTATTGAAAGGAAGAATGAATTGCTGCATTAACCCTTTATTACTATGCTCCAGCTCCTGAAGGCAGTGATAATGGGAGTGTAAGAATGAATTAGACAATGTATTGTCCGTAATTTCATGCTTCATATGTTGAATGAAAGTAAATTATCACCCTCAGTGTTAATTATTTGGTCATATATAAGTATATGTATATGCATAGAGTGTGAAATTTATGAGCAAATGATTCATGAAAAGTCTGCATAAATTACAGGTGCTCATTTTAATTTCAATAATATTGCAAAAAGATAAAATTTGAAATGATCTGAGGTTGAACCAACTTTTTCCTGTTTAAACATATTTTTAGGTGATGGGACTGTAGGGTGAAAAGTGTCAGAATCATATTTTTAAATTTTTTTATAATATATTTTTATTGGATATTTTATTTACATTTCAGATGTTATCCCCTTTCCCCATTTCCCCCCACCGAAGAACCCTCTATCCCATCCCCCCTCCTCCTGCTTCTAGGAGAATGTGCCCCCACCCAGCCACCCACTCACCAACTACCTCCCAACCCTCAAATTTCCCCTCAATGGGGCATCCAGTCTTCATGGGACCAAAAATCTCCTCTCCCACCTATGCCGGAGAAGGCCATCCTCCTCTACATAAACAGCTGAAGACATGGGTCCCTCCCTATGTCTTCCCAGGCTGGTGGTTTAGACCTTGGGAGCTTTGGTTGATTGGTATTGTTGCTCACCCCATGGGACTGCAACTGTATCAGGCTCCTGTCAGCATGCACTTCCTGGCATCCATATCAGTGTCTACCTTTGGTGACTGCACATGGGATGGATACCCAGGTGGAGTAGTCTCCAGAAGAATGCTTTTTCAGTTTCTGTCCTACACTTTGTCTCCATATTTGCACCCATGAGTATTTTGTTATTCCTTCTAAGAAGGACTGAAGCACCCACACTTTGGTCTTCCTTCTTCATGAGATTCATGTGGTCTGCGAGTTGTATCTTTAATATTGCAAGCTTTTGGGCTAACATCCAATTACCAATGAGTGAACACCATGTATGTTCTTTTGTGACTGGGTTATCTCACTCAGGGTGGCATTTTCTAGTTTCATCCATTTGCATAAGAATTTCACGAATTCATTGTTTTTAACAGCTGAGTAATACTCCATTGTGTAAATGTACCACATTTTCTGTATACATTCTTTTAATTTATGAAACAGTAGACTTAGATGAGCAGCAATTCTAGCAATTATTACAGAGCTATTGAGGTTTGTTTTTTTTTTTTTTTTTGATGTGGACTGGCATACTGAATAAAGGGTGACACTATTGAAAGTCTCAGTCTTTAAGTAATAAACAGATCCAAGTTTTAATTCCAAGAATAGTGATATCAGGCTGGCAAGACGATAAAGAAAATATTTGATTTAAAAAGAAGAAAGATAGGAAGGAAGGAAAAAAACAAAGAAAAGAAAAAAGAAACCTCTCTAGAAAAGAAGTTAATGTTTTCCATGCACATGTAGCAGAATGGTCATAAAACAGAAAAAAATGGGTAACATCTGCCTCTGCACTGGCCACATGAGCAGCAGTTTTCTCAGCGTTACTTGACATACTACTGTTTGTGTAACACAAGTTATATATGATATGCAAGTTTGAATATATATGCATATGTTGTGCATCGATATATTTGCATTTGTAAGATTGAAACCAAGGCCTTGTACTAGCTAGATGCAGAATAAACCACACTCAAGTCTTACCAAGAGTGATTTGACTAATAACTGTATTTATTACCTTATGATACATATAAACCATGTATTATGACAATTATAAAAAGGGAAAGGTGTGGTTTAGGACATTAAATAGCATACTAGAATTTGATTCTTAAATTTTAATGGAATAGAGTATTAAGTGTAGTACATATTGTGTTCTACGAAGTTTCCATTTTACCCAATATGAGAACTCTTGTATGGTGGTTACAATTTACCTACAGTGTCTGATTAGATTGCTAATACCCAAGAAGCAAAGCATGAATTTTTCCAGACAAATCGTTGTTAAATTCTGCAGACATAGGAGCAACTGAATAACTGAAAGAAGTCTTGTTACTCAGTTAAGTTTGTTTTATGTTTTCTTCTAAACTGCTCATTGTCATTTCTTTGTTATACACTCACTTTCTACTCAGGGTGACTAGCCTGACCTTCAGGATGTCACTAGATTCAGGCTGTAAGCAGAAATAGTGCAAACATGACTAATGAGAAACTACTTTGTTCATCAGAGACTTTGAAAGGCAGAAGGGTAATAACTGGAGCATGAAGCCATCGGAATCTGTCAAGCATCTCTGCTCTTCAGTGTAGTAACATTAAAGACACTTCTCATTGCTCTCTTGCCCCTATCAGCCATTAGAGGAGTGCCTGGGCAGAGAACCAACTTTATTAATGTTTCTGTTCATGGCATTCGAATGCATGACGCTGCTCACAGTTACTGGCTGAAAAACACACTTTTTACCTTTACCCATACTCTGATAATAAATCATGAATTAGAAATCGTTTTGGAAGAATAAATGGAGTTTAGCTTTGAATTTATGCCTTTTCAAAGTTACCAAAGTAAAATACTTCATTAACATTTTTCTTAGAACAAGAAACAGTGTACTACATTAGTACCAAATTATTTAAAAATCTCCCTATTATTCAATATTCAATATTGTTAAATTATAGTATTCCATGTGCATATAATTGTAAGTTAGAATTTAAAATTAAAAATGAATAAACTTTGAGTTTTATTATCTGTTTGTAATCAGTGATTCAGGATAAGTATAGTAAGCAATTTCATGAACTTCTACTACTGATATCCAATAATAACAAACTCTTTGAGGAATGGGCAGCCTGGGCAGTAATGACCTTCCTATCTCTCCTATGATTTTTCTTTGTGATATTTATGGATTGCTTTGTACTTAAATTATAATGGCAATTATTTTTTAAAGTATCATTTCCAGAATTACATTAATGATACATCCATAAGCAACCATATTACAATTTAAACCCCAGAGCTTGCTAAATATTTTAGACCAGCAGTCTATTCATTTCTTTTGTGTTGCTGAGAGATTTCTTTTAGCTCATGGTTTCAAAACTTCACCATGTCATGATGAAGACATGGTGGGATGGGATCATGTGGTGTAGGATTCTCAGTTTTTCAGAATTCAAGAAACATAGGTTATGACTAGCACTTGAGCCAAGATTAGATATGATCATCAAGGCTCATTCCCAGTGAACCATTTCTGCAAGTCAGGTTCCAATTCCTGAAGGAAGAACTAAATTCAGAGATAAAACACTCAAAACAAGAACCATTAGGTATCCTTCACATTCAAGCCATGACAATCAATTTATCTACTAAAGATCAAATTACACTTTAGTGATACTTTAAAGTTCTTGATTCCTTACTGTCATGTATTTCGAATATTATTAAAAATAGTTATTAACTAATATAAAATAGACTCCTTGCTTCACTGAAATTATTTTATAAAATAGCACTACTCAAATATGTTGTAAGAAAGGTTCAAATAATCAAATACTCCCATTTCTGAAGACATTTCCCACTCCCTCTTTCCAGATATTCAACTATGATTCATTATCATAATATTATTTAACATGGCAAAGAACAATCAATTAAAAATTTTTCTTTGCCAATCATTTTGGTACAAGATTACAATCCAAACAATAAAGACGATGAGGCATGAGGATTAAGAGTGTAATTCCTGGCTGAGTTCCACAGTGAGTACAACACAATTCTTAGAAGTTTAAAAATACAAGAGCTCAGAAAGTAGTGCTAGAGATTCAGCTGGGGTTGATCAGCCCAGCAATGTAAAAATATTCATGGATGCTTTAATTGCAGTGACAGGTATAAAGATATTTATATTAACTTCCATAAAATTTATTGATAATTTAATGTTTTATTCAGTCTTTCAAAATTTCCTCCAATGATATAAGGTATGTTGTTTATTTCAACATTTTATACATGAGTACTAGATATTCATAATTTCAACCCAACATTTTTCCCCTCCAAATTCTCTCACATATCTCATTTCCTTTCAAATTCATAACTTTTTAATTATGACTGTCATACACATAACATATATGTATACATCAATACAATATGCTGAGTACACTTAGTGTTGATCCTCCTCTCTGTGTGTGTGTGTGTGTGTGTGAGTGTGTGTGTGTGTGTGCCTGTGTATCTGTGTGTCTTTATATGTATCTAGTGACAATCACTTGTGATTAAATAAGCTTTCAGGGTTCTCATCCCTGAAGAACACTGATTGTCAGTATCTTTTCTGCCATTCTTTGTCTATAGAACACTGATTGTCAGTATCTTTTCTGCCATTCTTTGTCTATTGGTCTTAATCAAGATTGAGGGCCGTATGAGACTCCCCATAACCAGACCATATCTTGGTCATATTCATCCTTCACTCCCTATTGCCACACTGCTCAAGACCCAGTCTCATGTCTTCCAAAATTTATGTCTTTCTTTTCAATTTTATTTGATTTGTTTTTCTTTTTAAAAATTGATTCCTTTTTTTTAGAAATTCACTTAATATATACGACAAATTTTTGTCTTAATCACTACCACAGCATTACACACAAAATTTTATGTCCTATTGATTCCAATTAGTGCTTCTAGTAAGGGAAGCTGTGTTTTTAAGTTGAAGTGACTTGTTTTTAACACACTGAAATCAATGAATACTGTCCTTGTATTCACATGGATAGGGTCATCCTGTGAGGCAGGATTCTCATTCCAGTAGCCATATCCTAAAAGAAAGTGACTCTACATACATGTAGCATCTATTGTCACTAATATAAACACATCATTCATCACACATACAACCAACTATGAAGCATACAGTTTCCTTATTGTATAGAGAGGTAAAACATTGGAGTGCTATAGTTTGCCTCAGATTGTTGGCAGAAATAGAGCTAATAGAATTTTGAGAACACTTTAAATATCTTGCACATGTATTAAAATTAACTTTGTAAAACTCTATAACATCCTCTATATGATATCTGATCATTTTATTGGTAGAATTCATGTCTATATACGAAATATTTTTATTTATGTAAAAACAACATTATTCAATAAGTAAAGTATTTCAGATACTTTTAAAATGAAGAGGGGACAGCATATGGAAACTTGAACTGGGAGATGTGAAAGGTCAAAGGTGTATTTCTTTGTCTTCTTTTCTTATCCATATATAAATTAGTATATTGTGGTATTTTAACAATTCTGAACTTCATATTTGAGATTTTTTTCCAAGTATTAAGGTCAGTACTAGGTTGAGGAACTAGTAATACAGTAGATGCAAATAGTCAAGGAACAAGCAAGACAGAGGGCGTAAATAATCAAACAACAAGTAAGGCAATAAACAAAGTCTCTTGATCACTCCTGTCATCACTGTTTCTAAGGATTTATCGGGATGACTAAAATATCTGAGCCTACTTCTCTATCCTAGCCCAACATCATTTTCTTGCCTGAAGCCTACTTCTTTGTTCTAGCCTAAGATTTAGATTTCTGCCTGAAATTGCTTCTTTGTTCTAGCCTAATGTCAGATTACTGCCCAAAGTCCAGTTCATTTTCCTTGACTAATGTCAGCTTTCTGTCAAGTAGCCCCCAAAACTCTCAACATCTCCTCACTTTTTATTTCATTAACAAATCTGAGCATGTCTTAGGCTGTTCTGACAAGAATGTCTTTTTAACAGTCATGGAATATGCATTATCAAAAGCAATGCACTTCTGTTTTAGGTTGGTAAGGCTCTGTTCAAAATCTTACACATCCTTGGCTTGCCAACCTGTTAATTTAATAACTCTGTCTGGGGGTCCATTTTCAGATTCAAGACATGTACTTTCGCTGCCAACCTGTTGATGCTGCTAAAGACAAGCTTTAACATGATGGGCAAAAATAAAAGTATTCCCAGGACAAAAATGGCTAGCAAGATCAAGCTATATATGCCAGTCTTGAAGAATGACCAAAATGGAAATACTGACCTCAGGCCATGGATAATTTTATCTGCAGTATCTGTAGCATCAAATCTTAGCAGAGCAGCATTCATTTGTTTTTAAAAGAACTCTTTGAAAGGATCTTTTACAAACATGAGAGAAGGAAGAGCTGTGAGAAACTTTTACTTTCAGACCCCTTTGAATTTACTAGGGTACTTCAAGAAAATGTCAATAATAATTTGCTTTCTTTCTGAATAAAAAATGCAATCCAATTTTATTCACGTATTAAAAAAATCTCATTCTGCAAAATTTTATCTCATAAAAAGATGCTTTAGAATTGTTTGGTCTTCTGATAAGTCAGATATTATAGAAGTATTTTTATATTAAAACTCAATTTCTCTGTTAAGGAAAATACTTGTTCTTAATATCTTTAACAGTGAAAGTTAAAGTGAAAGGAATCAGAAAGAATGATTATGGTGAAAAGAAAAAGGAGAAAACAATCTTTGCCTGAGGGAAGCTATTCTTCTGCTTGAGTGGATGGTAGGATCATTGCTTTTATAAGAGCGTCTTTCAGAGACTTAACATAAATCAGTGAGGAAGCAGTATCAACATCTAGATTTGCTAACTGTGTTACAGCAAGCATACACCTAAATTTTTGTATTCCATAAGGCAAAGAAGTGTACAGATTTGTATAGTACTAATGAATATGCCCATGTAATCAGGGAAAATTCCGTACATTCTTACCCCTAGATGAAGAGCTACAATTGGTTAATGGAAAGAAAACCACCTTTTCTTAGAGATAAGCTGTTACATAGATCATCTGTTCCAAATCAGTTAATCCTAGACACTAGTCCATAGAAGAATGGTAATGGCCTTGGTATGTTTACCTAGATTCCTTTTAATGTTTAGCTACTTTAATGACAAGTTAAAGCATGGAGATTCTTCCACCAACTTAGAACAGAAAAAGAAGTAAATTCTAAGTAAACAATGAGTTGCAAACTAGAAACTAGGTTTGTTTTTTGGTTTTTGTGCGTTTGTTTGTTTGCTTGTTTTTTACATGATTGAATACAACTACTATTCTTTAATCACTTTTGTTGGGAGGTTACTCAATAATGTAAAACAAACTAATAAGCAACTTGTACTTTCATTGCTTTTTCACAGCGAATTACTATAAATACATTGTTAGATTTTTAACTGCATATATACAAATGCATTTCATGACCAAGCTAATAACTCTCATGTTAAAAAAGTGATAAAAAAATGCAGTCCTAAGTCTCCTAACTACTGTTAATCAGAAATGTTTGTGAAAATTTCTTCTTTTTACAATATGTTGTTTGATAAACATATAAAGCAATGAGGAATTATTGAAATATAACTCAAAACTAATAAACCCACAACTAAAAAGTGTTTTAGTATATTTTTTGATACCATTTGGTATTTGGTAGTTTAAGGGACTCTTTCTTGGGGAACACTAATTCTTTATCAGATCTTAGTTTACCATAACATTGTTGCAAACTTACAACAGTATTTTCACCTCAATAAGGAACCTATTAGGCCTCCAATGTCTCCCATGACTTTCACCATTACTCAAGTCATAATATATTTTCTATACCCATAAATATTTCTCTTTATAAAAATTTCTTATAAAAATCAAATCAAGCAAAAACATATAGGTATTTGAGCTTGAGATATTTAACACGATATATTAGACTCACACAACTTAAAGAAAGTATCAATAACTATTTTTATTGCTAGATAATATTGTGCTATATGAATACATCCATCTCATATATACACATATATACTGTATACATATATACTGTATACATATATATATATATATATACTATGTCTAATCATTAGAATTTTTTTTGTTAAAGTTAAATATTATTGTGCTAAATGTTGATAAATATAAAAATAATCCATTTTGTGGAAAAAAAAACATATGCTTAAAACTAAAACAATTTCCCACTGTGGTGACTGTATAGGCATGCTATACACATAAATAAATATTAAATTCAAAAATATATTTTAATACATAATTTTCTTATTAATATTAAAAGATGCTTACATGATTTACTTCCACGACAGCGCTGCACTTCAATCTAGATATTACTTTTAGTCAATTCCAAAATTGACATTTGGAAAGACCTATTAACATGAGAATTGGCCTCTGTCAAGTTAAAAATATTCTATGGCAAAATTTGCCAGTGAGTTCGCATTTTAAGAATCCAATTATAATTTCTCAACGATTTGTATTAGTCTTCAGCATGAATGGACTTAGTATTGGAGAACCTCTTTTACCTTGAATTTGGCAGCAACTTCGTTTACTAAGACTTACTATTTACTGTATCTGACTCCTCATTGTTCTTCCCAAATGCTTTATTTTTTCTTAATTTCTGTTATAAATATTATTCATAAAGCACTCATCATTCATCTATCTTCTCTAGTTCATTTGACGCATTTTATTTTATATAGTTAGATTTATTTGTAAAATGAATATTTTTATGAGGGTGATATAGGCATCCTGTTTGTGGCTGAGTATTTTAATGACACACTCTTGGATCAGATGTAGGTTTCTGTGTTAATTATTTCTCAACACACAAAGATACTTCTTTGATGATGTCGGCAAACTTCATCAATCTATGGGGAGTTTTATAAAAATTCTGAGAGGATTTTGAAAATTACATAATACTTTTCACTAAGAAAAATACATTCCATCTTAGGTGGATGCTCATGAAGACTCATTGTGTTCTAAGTGGTGGAGAAAACTTCATTTGAAGGGAAGTGTGTTAATTATGAGGAAGAAAAAAAACTCACTAGCATCAGGAAGTTACTGAAAGTGGATAGAGTCACTCAGCCCCACTCCCTCCAAGCTACTATATGTACCAAGGACTGCTGTAAAACACTTTCAGACCAACAGACATGCCTAGAAGAAACAAAAGCCAATATGCATGCCTAGAAAATAAAACAGATGAACTACTTAGAAGTGTTTCAGGCCAACTTCTGCTTTTGAAAAATGCTCTCCAACTCAGTGAGCTACCTGTGACTTGATAGTGTGCTCCAGATTCCATCCTTTCTGTGACATTCCTTATATTGCATGGGCTTAGCTGATGAAGTTGTCTTTGAGTCATTTCTGCTCATGCAAATATCACCTCAGTCATAATCCAGTAGGTGACACCAACAAAAATCTCTTTTTTGTAGTATTTATTTGGAAAAATGTTGTATCAGTTTGACAGAACAATAGTAGTAGGATTACTCTCAGGAACTATTATCTCTACAACTATAAGTTTTTAGTAAGCTTTAGAATATGTTGCATGTATTTCCTTTTGTAGAACTGTTCAATCTTCTATGTTTAGGTTCTCTCTAAATTTTTAACCCTAAAATATGGCATCCTAAGTAAAGAACTCTTTAAAAATCCACTGTTCCCTGACAGGATATTTCCTGCTTTTTCATCTAGTTTTGTCCCTACAACTATTGCTGGGGTTGTTTATGTTCTTGTTTTATTTTTCTTCTCTGTGTTAGTGTTAGTACTATTTATGTAGTCTGTAGCTTTTGCTACCCAGCCTAAGCAACAGGAGCGGACTGAACTACTAGCCCCCAACCAGAGAATATTGGATTTGTGGATGAAAAACACAGACACACACTCCAGTTAATCTTAAAATGCCTTTGCTGACTCAATGACTGAGCACTACTAAACCTCTCCTGCCACCTCAGGCATAATCAGAGAGAGGGTGGCCATTGGCCACTCAAAACTGAAAACTCACATGGCTGGTTGGATTTATCTCCTGCAGCTACTCCCAGCTTCTTCACCTGCTCTCCTAATTCTGCCTGAGTCCTGAGCAACTCTAAGTGTCTCGCCCCATCCTCAGTCATTGGTCACTGGTGTCTTTATTGATGAATCAAGAACCAATTTGGAACAGGACCTTAGTGTCAGAACCAATCCCTACAAATCTATTTGACACTAGTTTAGTAAAAGTTAAAGGCCGTTGATCCATATTATTTAAAATAAATATATCTTGCTTTGTTTGACTGAGTAAACAAATAAAAAATCACATTTATGATGGAAACATCAAGAAAATTATTCACAGTAGAAGAGGAGCTTGTGGATTGTCTTCATATTGCATTTGGCATGAAACATTTTATCAAACTACACAGTAGTTTAAGATGAATTTGTAACATATAGCTAGAATATTAGGAAGTATTTAATAACACATAACAACCCAGGTTAATTATGTTAAGCAACTATCAGTCTGTATGTTTAAAAATGTATACAGTAAAGGCAAATTTGAAATACCTGAGTTATTGCAGTAGACAACAGGGCAGCTGGGGAAAACCCAATTATTGTGTTCCCAGTGGAAGGCAGGAATATGTCTGCATTAATAGATTTTGAACACAAAACCTGCATTATAAATCATGTTGCAGACAACAAGAACGATTTACTTTATTGTCTGAAACATATAACATTATCCTATTGATTTCTCTTAAGATGTGAAAATGCTTTGTTTTACTAAAAGAGGATATTTCAATTTTAAAGGAATTAGTATTGTCATTGAAACAGGTTTGTACTTTTTTTCCTTTATTGCCAAAGTTTACATATGGAGAAATATATGTCCCTTGTTGCTTGGTCAGTAAGATCATTTATATTTTAACATACCAAAGCATCTACACTTTATCTGCCCATTTGGTGCTGAAACAGCATGACTTGGTTAATTGTTATGCAGAAATAGGCTTTATAGATATGATAAAGCTAGGAAGTCTGTAGCATTTATGACTGCATGTGCATTTGTATATTTAATGTGTCTATGTATTTCATGTACAGGCTTTATGACTACATACCAAGGGGAATTAATGTTTAAGAGATATTTTGTGTAAGAAGTATATGAATAAATATTTTGCTGACCTTTTTATTTTTGCTCAACTTTTGAAAATAAAAAATTCCAATGAAGCAGACTTTGTTAGTTCATAGTCACCTTTCCCCCTGACTTTTTAATAATAAAAACACATCTTCATAAACATGTCAAATAAATATTTTTATATTTTCCCATGCAATATTTTGAAATGTCTAGAAAAAGAGAATTCTTCATCTACATTGGTATTATTTCTGATGATGTAAATGCTAAAATGTTCATGAAATTTGGTTAATGAATGTTAGCCTCTTCATGTCCCATCATGAGTAGAATTTCTGGGTCATGTGAAAAAGGAGCTTCTAATCTGTAAATATGGTTGGACAGACTTGAAAGGAAAGCATGCCATTTATGTCACTTTATACATGTTATTATAACAAACAAGAAAGTTATACTGCTTTAGAAAATTGATGTTGGTCTTTAGATTCAGATCCTCACCAGCAATAGGATGTTTGCTACGTTTATGGTACAAGGCATGATTTCCTTCCTATTGAGTGGGCCTTAAATTTAAATGTCTATTCAGTGCCCCAAAGATAATAAGTCCCTATTGCAGTCTTAGATTTATAGTGTGCTGCTAGTAATTACGGTTCATGGGTTTAACAGCTAAGAAAGGAGACTACTTCTTTTCTTTGTAGGCTGCTTATTTTGCATTTTCAAATCCTTTCAGTGAAAGTCCTAATGGAGGAAACTTCCAGGTCAGTTTGAGCTCTATTCTCCAAATTGTGTTCAGTCTCAAACAAAAGTTTCTTTCCTTCAATTTCTGTGAGAAAACTAATAGCAATACAAATAACCTACAGCAAGTTGAAAGGAGGTTTCCCACACCCGGTACTGGACTGCTAATTAGACAGACCTGTCTCTTGGGACTAGTGTTTTCAATCCAAGTCATGTAACTTTATGTACTCTCTCTATAATGTATATACATATAGTAACTCACATATATTAAATGTACCTTAAGTAAATATAAAATAATAGTTCATGTCTTTCAATCATCCTTAGTGTTCTTTATCACAACTCCCTCTCTCTCCCTCAATACTATCCTCCTACTTTTCACAGTTAAAGTAGCTCCTTTATTTCTCTTTTGCTTATATAACATCCATGTCTCACTATTTTCATTAGGATTCTTTACCAACATGACAATTCTTTTGCATCCTCAGTTTTTTTACTTGATCCTGGTTATGCACCTACATCTAAAATTTCAGAGTTGGAATACTCATATAAGTAAGAACATTCAGCATTTGTCATTCTGTTATCTGGTCTACTTCATTCAGTAATGTATTTTCAAGTTCCCTCTTCCACTTACCTGAAAGGTTCATGATTTAATTTTTAGTAACAATTTAGCAGAATTATACCTACAGATATATGCAATTCTCACCCCTCACCAAAGCATCTTCATTTGCAGTAGACAATAATACATGATAGAAAGCTACAATTGGTCCATTAAGAAAACCAGTGATCATAATGTTTCCGACCAAACAGACACATCTATCTCTACATCTAAGTCTCAGAGAATGCCATAGAAGGAGAAGTAGGATGATTATTGATTATAAGTTCCAGAACACTGGAAGCTGGATGTGAAGTTGTGTCTTTTATTACACCATGTAATCTCAACCATACTGTTAGCTAAACAACAACTGAACAATTAGAGCACCAGTTGGAATGCCACCATGGATAGGAGAAAATAATTAGATCCCATCCCTAAATGACTGCTTTGTTCTCCAGAGATGAGTATAAAATAGGCTAATTCCAAGTAGTCAGCTCTAAACACTATGTATTCCAGAAATCTATAGTGGGAATCTCTCTCCCTCTCTCTCTCTCTCTCTCTCTCTCTCTCTCTCTCTCTCTCTCTCTCTCTCTCTCTCTCTCTCCCCCTCCCTCCCTCCTTCCCTTCCTCCCTCCCTCCCTCCACTGCATGCACATGGGTATGTTGCTCCATATTTGTCTCACTATCTGTTTCTTTCTCTATCTCTTTCATTGTTTCTCTCTTTCTGTAGCAATAGTAATTAAAGAAGAAAGATCATAAATTGTTTAAAGTCAGTAATATAGAATAAGTGAGAGTGAGATAGAATTGGGTCAAAATAATGTAAATATAATATTGTTGTGCAGATTTTAACCCCAAAATAAAATAAAATATAATAACAATAGTAATAATGATGATATATCCTGAAATAAATGAAAAAATCTCAATCTTGTATTTTTTATTCTTTATACAAAGTAGTAACAAAAAATTGAATTTCTGTTAAGGTTAAATGGTGAAATAAAACATAAGAATGAAATCTCAGAAGGTTATTTTCTGAATTGTGTTCTGAATGGTCTCTTAGGCTGCTTGATATGAGATGGGATGAAGGTAAAATTCAGGATGCACATTTGATTGGTCTTAGATAATCACACACAGTGAGGCACAGCATTAGTGACTCTTACACTTATTAAGGAAAGATGGTAGTATTAATATTTCCAGAAGCAATTTCCTATTGGTTGTGATATCTGTCACTCAACCTCCTCAGAAGTGAAGAAAAATAAATCATGTAGATTAGCAATATCTATATAATATGTTTTTTGCTGTTCAAATTAGGTGGACTAACTTCAGTGTCAGAATCAAAGTAAGATCTAGTGATAAGAAAAAAGAAAAGAAATCTTTATTTGAGTCATAAAGAAAATGAAGCCAAATGACTATTCTAGTTTTGTTTACCTGTTTGTCTGTTTAATTGATTGTTTTATTTTTTTTTGTTTTTGTTCCATTTTGGTTTACTTATTGTTTTATTTTGTCATCTCGTACAAATATAAGTTTGGTTTGTTTGGGGTTTTGTTTTCATTTTCGATTAGTTCATTTAATAATTTGTACATTACATTTGATCATTCACTACTATTGTCATCTTACAAGATCCATCCCCATTGCTCGTCCATGCCTGCCTGTGTTTTGCCTGTCTCTGCTCTGCCATCAAGGACCATTATTCCTCTGGAACTGTAAGCCCAAATAAACACTTTGCAGCATTTCCCTTCTGTGATGTTTAATTAATGTCAACAACAACAACAACAACAAAATGACTTAATATGTTATGCAAATTTGTTGTCTTTCATGTGAACTCATCATGTTCACATTATGCTGTCCATATATATTGAATATGAAATTTCACCATTAATAAAAACTGATTCTTCCTCTCTCAGATTCTATCAACTGCTGATAGCTCATTAATTTGTGGTAAGATCTTGTGACTACCTTCATTCTCTGTGCTAGATTTTTGCCTGACCTGAACCTTCAAAAGTTTTGTAATCTCTTTTGTAACCTCTATGAAATTTATGTGTAGCTCACACAATGTACATAGAAATACTACTACTTTGTGATTATCTACCACCAATGGATATTACAAATTTTCCTACTCCAGTTCCACTATAATCGTTCAGGGAATAATTTTCCTCTTGTGCATTTATTTTACAAAAAATAAATGCTTATTTATATAAAAATGTCAATATTTGTTTCATATGAAGGATATATGTAATAAGTAAATCAAGCTAGTTATTAATGCAAAGAAAACACTATTTAAGAAACAGATCTTGCTCTAATGGATATTTTACCTATTATTTTATATAGCTTCTTTTATTATTTGAGATTATTGTACATACTACATCAAGTTCCCCTTTCTTTTCCTCTTTGCAAGCCCTCACATATACCTGTTCTTGTTCTCTTTCAGATTTATAGCCACTTTTTAAATTAATTTTTGTTAGGTACATATATGTATATGCATTTATATGTGCAATCCTAATTAAGCATACTTGGGTTTATGAAATGTTAATTGCAGGGATGCTTTCAGAACTGACCATTTGGCACTGGATAACCAGTTGATATTGTCTTCCCTGGGAAAGAGTATTTCACCCACTCCTAGAATTCTTGACATGCCTGTGTTTCTTTGTGTAGAGCTGAGGCCTCATAGGCTTTCCCCTGTTCTCCTCAGCAGGTCTATTGTTTTATTGCTATTTCATGAACTGCAATATACAGTAATTCACACTGTATATTATTTTGAAATATATTTCAGTGCATTTGAAAAATACCACAGTCTAAAAAAATCATGGACTCACTGGATGATAAGACAAAATATGTACCAATCACACATCATATAAACAAATTCATGTAATACTACAGTTTTAATTTCTGAAAATTATTAAAAAATATAAATCACATTTTAAAATTTAGTGAACGTGTATCAGTTCGTATTCTCCTTTATAAGCTTCATCTTGAAGCTGTGGTCAGTGTTCAGCTTCATGTAGGTCAGGCCTCTATCCCCGCCTTCGCAAGATTTGAATCACCACAGCCCTTCTATACTTAGAGAAGGGAGGAGATGTCAGGGGCAGCCCTGGTTACACACTGAAGGCCTAAAATCAGCCATAGGCCTAAAATCAGCAATAGGCCTGTCATACATGTATACTAACACCAAGTCTTGGGTCTCAGTGGAAAAACATTGAAACAGATGGCTATAAGCTATTGTAAACAGGCAGTTTTTGTGGAAATTTACCAGCCTGAGTAGTCATAGACCTTGTAAATAGGTATCCTTGGCAGATAATACCAACTTAGATAAGGACAAGTGAATTATAGGCAGAGTCACAGTCACCTGTCCTCTGAACCTTCACTCAGCGAATACCCTGTTCTGAAAGACATCTGTATTCCCCCTGAACACTCACACTCCAGTGTCATCCCCTCTCCCACCTCCTGCCTTTTTGTGTTTATAACCCCTGTGTGAATGAGTAAAAATTATGACTTGAAAAAAATAAATAAATTATTTAAAAAAAGAAAAAAGAAAAGTATCTAAAAATGTATAACTTTTTTTCAACAAATGAATTTCTCACGTCACAAAGTGTCTAATAATCTTTATCCTTCACTTTCTGTGTTTAATAAATAATTTATGTATTTGTTGTTATGCTTGTTTACAGAATTAACTAGTTACATGTTGAGTAGGAATTGAACATAAAAAATAACATCTTAAGAGCTAGTTAATATTTTACTTGCTCTTTCAGACCATTTGTTTATCATATTCCAAATCAAATTTTTATACTAATTGGTGGCACAATTGAACTCTAGATCTTTCAAAAATGTTTCTCAGTGCATTTAATATGTGTGTACTCACATGACCCACCATTATCATCCTAGCCGACTCCAATAGTGATATGGTCTTTTTCTTGTTTACATACTAATTTGTGCTTTCTCTTTTTTTGTTAGACTGGCTTATGTTGTATAGTTCCTACAAGTCTGGAACTTGTATTCAAATTCATAGTTATCTTCTTGGCTGACTCTCTAGCATTCTGCGACTATCCCAGCCTCCCGTACTCTTTTGATATACCCCGAGTCACATGGCTTCAATACTTATTCACAAACCAAACCTCAATCCTAGACCTCATGCCTGATCTTGATCTTGTCACATAACCCAGGACAAAAGAGCTTCAGAGAAGAAATCTCTGTGGTGGATGGCTATCCTCCTACCTGAGTGATTAAGATCCAGTCTCAATGAGAGGTTATGTCCCAAAATTTATGAAAAGGGTTAGAGAAATATACCTAACACTTTTATCTGTTCCTCATATGTATGCCATGCATATTTACACATACACATGCACATGCACTTGTACACATAGACATTAACAAATATAGAGATATACTACACCTCCCTACCAAAAATTCTCTCACAAAAATCTTGGTTCACCTTATTATGGCAATGGAGCAGAGACAGGATGAAAGTAGTGATAAGTTTTAGACATCAAGTTGGTAGACACTAATGACCTGCATCCTACAGCTAGGCTCCAAGTGCTAATAGACTATCAAACTATCAGCTAATTAATGTGTTGACCTGCTGGGAACTTCATGTTCATGTGATCAATTATCCTTAATGCCTGGTACTACCACCTAGAGAGAAATTATTCAATGTATGAAGCTGTTGAAGTACACTACATTAAAAAAAAGTCCTCTCCTATTTTTTCACACAATATGCATTATCCACACTTCAGTTGATTTTCTTGCTATATTGAACGTGCTTACCTATGGTTTTCAATGAACAGTCCAACATTCCATGTAAAGAAACACCTATACCCAATTGTCTTAAATTAAGACTAAATTTGCCTATAACTATATTGCTTACAAGATGAAATGTTTATTATTTGAAAGTCACATACCATTTTGGAATCTTACAGAATCAATATTTTTATGCCAGTTTATTTTCCTGATGTGTTGGGATAGGCAATACACATATATTGTAATCTTTGTATTTCAGTTAGAGCTATTTATCCATCATCAATTAATCATTGTCAATCTCTCCACAATTTAATGCCACAACCATTGTTTTTCAAACTGCGGGTAATGATGCCTTTGGGGGTGGCATATCCTATGTCATGCATATTTGGCATTTAGAACACTATATATAGCAGTTACTTATGAAGAAAAAGAATAGTTATTAAGTAGCAACAATATAACCTTATGGTTGAGGGCTACCACATCATGAGGAACTGTATTAAAGGCTTGCAGCATTAGGAAAATTGAGAACCATTTCTTTTTTTTTTTTTTAAAGATTTATTTATTATATAGGAATACACTGTAGCTGTCTTCAGACACACCAGAAGAGGGCATCAGATCTCATTACAGATGGTTGTGAGCCACCATGTGGTTGCTGGGATTTGAACTCAGGACCTCTGGAAGTACAGTCAGTGCTCTTAACCGCTGAGCCATCTCTCCAGCCCTGAGAACCATTTCTTAAGGGATCAATAGTTTGATAAATACTCAATAGTCAATAAAACTTTAAAATTATTTCTTAGAGATTTGTCATCAAATGTGAGGCAGTAATAACTTACATTGCCACCCTTTCAATTGTTTGTCTGATTGTTTATACAATTTATTTTAAGCAACATATGACTAAATGAATGTTTTGTGAAGAAATAGATGTCAGAGATGATTAAACTAGTTAATACTTCTAGACATAAAAAAGTTTGTCACAGGTTGTATTATAATGAAAATGTTTTTACATAAAAATGATGCACTCCTACAAAATACCAGAATATTGAAAAATATAATATTCTGAGAAAATAGCTACTATAACATATAATTTAAATAACTTTCAGCTTTCTTGAACATTACCACTATTTTCAGTATACCTGATAAGAAGAAATATGTCAATGTATGCACAATAACTTCAGCAAGTGAATTTGAATCATAATTTAAGAATATATGAAAGTCACAAGAGACTTTAATCATTTATCTGCTTTATCAACATGTTAGTATTACTTACAAGATGAATATTTAAATTTGAAAGGCTCTTGTATGCAAACTTATTAAGATTATAATGCTTTTTCATCATTTAAATATTCATTTCAGGATATCTAGAGAATCCAAAATCATTAAAGCAGAAATGAATCAGAAATGAAAACAATACTTTAAAATATCCATTATTTTGTGTTCTATATTTTTATTTTATGCCTGTAGTTCAAATGTAATCAAATGTTATAAAGTGATTATTATAGAGATTATTCTTAATTTTGTCCCTACTTTGATGCCTTAAATGATGTGTTCTTTTTTCTTCACAGAATGAGGTCATAGACAACTTAGCACTTCTGATGACTTATATCTAATGGAATAACCCCAATGATTCCTGAGTTACAGAAATGCCTAACTTCTGTAATTAAAATGCTCAGCCTTATCTGATACTTATGAGATGAATCTGATAGAACTTCACTGATTGATTAATAAGTGCATAATTCCCGTGGGATTTCGAGAAGACATCCCATAAAGAAATCACATTCTGGGGTTACCTGCATAAAAAAAAAATCTCAGTGTGAGGCCACTCTGCTAATCAACATTTTTATGCCAGTTATTTTATTTCCCTGGGAGATTTTGGCAAACTGGGTTAATGTAGGGCATCAATTGATTAGTTAAGTCATCACGCTAAATGATCCCCTGGGTTGCTGTATTAGTTTACAAAGAGTCTCTCAAGCAGAAATTTATCAAACTTTTACTTATTTACTCAGGGTTTTTTTTTTTTTTTACAATGTTTCATTTATCAGAAATTATGATAGTCAAAGAAATGGTGTGGTAAGTAAACATGAGAATGGACTTTGGAGAAAGATTGTCAAGATTTTTAATATAAAAAAATTTAGATAAGTTGTTTGAGGCATAAAATGATATTTGATCATGCTTACTTCATTTGTGATAAGAAATAGCCTTATCATATATTCATATAGGTGTGATATTAAATAGTATCAAAACTATACTGAAGTTATGAAATGACAAATTTATGACAGTCATAATCACTTGCATAATTTGAGTTAGCAGGAATTTAAAACTTTTATAACTGACAAGGCTAATTGGTGCCTGCCTATTTTTCTTATCATTCAAAATTTAGCATAAATTCAGCACAAAGATATAAATTACCATAATAAACTTTGTTATTTACAAAAGGTATATCCTTAGGGGCAGTATCTGTTCATTTCTGAGTACAAATAAGGGAAAGAACAGTTCTAGGTTAGAATATCAGTGCTCTTATCCACATGTGGTTTTGAACATCATTGTTAAAGACAATGAAGTAAAATGTGAAGGATAACCAACTGTGCAGTGTTATCAGTCTTTTACAGCATGGAAAAGCATGGAAACACAGCCTACCTATGATTAAATCCAACAATTAGATCATTCACTGACCTCCCATTGAATTAGAAACTGTGACCGAAGGCTTCTGAGACACAGGTGAAAATAATCTTGAAATCACATGGTCAGTGTTCACATATGTTCTAAATGGCTTTGCATGATTTAAAGGTAAGAATGTAGTCAGACATAGTTAACACAGTACAAAAAGTACTTTAAAATATTCTCTTTCTCTTCTATCACATTCTCTCTTTCTCTCTCCTTCTCACTTCCCTCCGACTCTCTCTGATCTTCCTATGTTGCCCCTGTTTGCCTTGAACTCACTTCTATCCTGCCTGGATCACCTCAGTGTAGGATTATAAACATGTACCAGCATGTGAGACTGAATCTTCTCATATCTTCTATTTTAAAGATAAACAATAAACAATTTTCCTTTCTGTGATTATTTTATTTGAGAGAGGCATTATCTGGAATGAACTACAATCTAAAAATTGGGGGCAAACGTGATCTGGAACTTTAGTCAGGAATATAACATTTGATCTTTGGTCCGGAACTCTGATGAGGATCTTGAGTCTAGAAGACTCAGGCTTTTGATCAGGATCTTGAAGTGGGATGACATATACTGTTGATCCAGACCAACACACTTCATTAAAATAGATCATAAGGCAGAGTGGCTATGTTTATAAAATATTATATTGAAAAGTGTTGAGCGTCTACCTCGGCAGGGGGCCTTCCCCAGGCTACATTCTTTATATCCTTAGGTTCATTGTTGACCATGTGGCTCACAGAAGAAATAAGTGGTCAACAGAGAGAGGGAATGAGTCAGGTGATGGTCAAGGGAATATAGCAGATAGGATTCTATAATAATCAGGTTGTTTCTGTGGATCTGACTATCAATCAGGCCATTTCTGCTGCTCTGACTGACTAGCTTCCAGATGCTTCTTTATGTATGCAAGTTTCACACAATGACTAATGAGTTTCCAAGTGGATCTGGTTATAGGTTTGACTTTTCATTACATGTACCTGGTTACAAGTTGTTACAATTAGAAAAAACAAACAGAACACATGCTATTCTTATTAGCCCTATAACTCCAATGCAAAAAATATAAAGAATGTGTTTTTTTCATGGTGTGTAAACTTAAGTTTGCATCAGAATTTGATTGCATGACTGCCTCAGGAATTTGAAATGGAGTCAATAATTAATGCTTACTGAGTTATGAAACCTAGAAACCTGTCTTCCCAATGAAGTAATTTACTGATCTCATGATTTCACTAGTGTTCCAGGGGATATCCAGAGTTATTTTCATGATTAGAATAGCTAATCATGACTTATAGACATAAGCCCTGACCCTTAAATGATTAAGGCATTCTACAAATACAGTTATTCAGTGAAATGCCTAAAAGAGTACCACTAATTATTACTTCATTTATTTGGAGACAAAATTAACTAAAAGCCAAAGGTCACTTTAGGTTATTGGTCAAATAATCATGGTGACAAATATACTGTTTTAACTTTTTTATTTTTTTGTTTTGTTATGTATTTCTTTTTAATTAAATCATTAGTCTCAGTTTCTTGTAACATTGTGGGAGGCTTGCTGTGGTCAGGGACTTGCTTGAACAAAGTTAAAATATTATTTGACATGCTTAATGCATGTTGTTTCCAAAAATGTTAAATCCCATGGCCACAGAACCATGAAAAATAGAAAATTTCTTCATTTCATTTTCAGTAATCCATTTTATGTTTTATTTTGTTTTATTTGATCTAGATACACAGTCATTCCAATAAATCACATGAAGTTAGAATAATGCAGAAATTTCATTGCCCTGGGAATTGGAATGGCTCTATACATAATTTCTTAAATAATATTATGTTTCTTTTCTAAGTAACACACCAAGATAATATACTTTCAAGAGCTTTAACAGAGCAGGTGGCATCAGTTTGCTATAGCTGATGAGAGTGACACATGCTTTGAATCTTAGTACTATGGTCAATGTAGAAGTATGAGTTCATGGCAAAATTGTGCCACAGAAGGATATCATCACAGTAAATCAATTCATGAAGAGTAGTATTTTATTAACTACAAGAGTGTAGTCTTGTTTCTTTAATTCATTAAATACAATCTTTGGTTGAGTGTAGAGTCATGTTGCTTTGTTTTTAAATCACGTTCTCCAATAGCGAGTTTCTCATATGTAGAGGATTGAAAATTTTCCTTTGAATCAATGAAAATTAGCGATGGCTGTTTTACCCAGCTTCTCAGATGAAAATTTTCAATCACAAATATGATAAGGAAAACATTCTTAAATGACAGGCAAATTATAATAACAAGTTTTTGAAAATTTTCACCCATCATTTTAGACACTAAACCAAACAATTAATCTGGGTATAACTGTACAAGTACTCCACAGATGGAGCTCCAGTGACAGATCAATCAATGACCCAGCTTTAATAGAGAGTAATCTTGTATGATTATTAAATCTGATTCCAAGCCTCTAAAGCCAAAAGAGGAAGCCAGAAAAGCCTTCTAGAGATATAGCAGAGCAGAAAAAATGGATGAGGCAGAATGAGATGAAACAGAAATCAATGGGTGAGGAAGATGCGGTATGACACCACCATATGTGAATGTGGAGAAGGCCAGACAAGTGATCCAACAGAGAAAGCATCGCAAGACTCAGCTGGGACTATAGGCAGTAGCCATCGAGTTAGTGCTGACGTCAATCTTACCTCTAAAGCTAGTTTTCCCTGGGGGACTGTCACTGAGAAACAAAGCTCTGTTAAGGGTGGGTATCATGCTGTGCAGAAGATGGTCAACACAAAACAAACGGAGCTCCATAAAGAGAAATAAATGCTATACAAACCTTGTTGTATTTTTCTTTTATTGAAAATATGGTTTTTGACATAAAATGTATTCTGAGTTTGGTTTTCCCTTCCTTAACACTTCCCAGTTACTCCTTCCTTTCTCTTCCTGCAGTCCACACCTTTTCTGTATCTCCTAAGGCTGTTGCATATACATAAATTCCATAAAAACACAAAACTGGAAGCCATAACATTTGCAAAGGACCTACAAGGTTTTATTTTGTTTTGTTAAAGGGCCCTGGAATATTATATATATATGGAACTCCAAAGTTTCCAATGAGTATCCTTTGCTTTGTGTTAGCCATCTTCTGCAGGGTATGAAGCCTATGCTTAATAGAGCTTTATTTCCCCAGTAACTCTTCATAGGTGAAAACTAAATTTGCATTTGCAAATGGTTACCAATTGGAGCTATAGTCTAGGTTAGAGATTAGTGTATGGCTCTAATTCTCTACTCTAAGAGTCCATCAGATGCAGACTTATCCAGGCCCAGTGAATGCCACGAGTATATAAATGCTTAAGTTATGTTCTAGTTAGACACTAATGCTTTCTTGCTAGTCTACCTGACCTATAGTTCTTACATTATTTCTGCTTCCTGTATGGTTTCCTGATGGGGGGGGATTTTATAAAGACGTTTTGTTTATTGCTCTGGTTACCTCTTATTTGGCTATTTTTCTGAGCTTCTGATGCATGAAACTATCAATCAATAATCATAAGTATTGTTTGGCCATAAAACCAATAGTAATTTGTTATAGCAGAATATAAAACTAATAATAACTAATCATTCTTGGCTTTAAGAATAAACATAAAAGTTATTTAATGAAATTGTTAAAATAATAAATGGACATTTTTAATAGTTTGAGAAACATTGACTAGCCAGCTGTGTATTGAACTTTGTGCAGTGAAAATTTAAGACCTGGTACACTATTTTTTCATAGATGCCTTCATTTCTATCTACTACAGCTTCCAACTATATCAAGGATCCATTTTTCATATCAATGTTCCTATTTAATACATTTGCATTATACATTTTCAGTGTATTATACATATTACAATGGGAATTCTTCATTTTTCTGATGGCTAAATTAATGGCATATAGTCAATTAGTTTCTGATAAAGTTGAGAAATAGAATCATTAAATTTTTAATGAAGATTATTTCTCTTTATTTTAATTATTTTTTCTGAAAAATGATGTTTAATCAGTTTCTATTTTATGATTTTTAAAACCATTTTGCAATTTTGTCTCTTAAAATTGTGCCACTCCATGTACAATGAATGACCCATGTGCCTTAAAGGAGGGATGTGACATAGCTGTCCTATTTATGTCTGAGCATTTTGTTATCTCTTTTTCTCGGCACAGTGACCAGTTATGGGTACCCAAGTTAACTGCCATCTACTGTAAAGTGGTGGATGACTACACAGAAACAATAATTTTCAGATAAAGCAAAACAGTTGCAAATAGGAACACACAGGGTTTTGATTGTATAAACAAGACCTGTCTAAACTCAACCCCGATAAAATTCCAGTATGCAAAGCAGTGAATACAGTGTTTCCCATTTTGCTGAGAAGCTATTGACAATTTCTGGGAGATGGATATTGGGTTTGTTTAAGGGCTTTCTCATATGTTGGTAGACCATACACCAGTGGAATATCACAGATTCAAGAAATTATACATGGATTTAAACACAGGTAGGAATTAAATGAAGAAGTATATTTGGAAGAAGGGGTGTGGGAATATGATCAAAATACATTTTATGGTATAATTTCATGAGTTTTTAAAATCATATAGCATGACTTTTATTTTAAGAAAATTTTCTTACAATTATACTTATTACAGCTGTGATTTAAAAAAATAAGTTGAATATAAGTATATGGTCTATGCAGTGAGATTTAAATTTTGGTTATTTGCACATAGTAAATTAATCATATCCAGAGCATAGTTTAAATCCTTAAGTATAAGAAAAATAAATATATTCATGATTCTTCAGGAACTATACAGAACACAGTTTGCAAATTTGTTGTAAAATGTATTCTTATTAAATAATACAGCTTCTTCTAACTTCAAAATAATCAATGCCATTGTCCATACAGACATCATACTTATTTCTTTAGTATACATACTTTTTAATCTAATTAGTATAGTTTATATTGCATATATATATATATATATATAATGTTTATACATATTGGCTTCCATAAAGAATTATTTTTGTGTTCATGAGCATAACAACAAAAGAGAATATAAATTTCATTTGACCACACAATCCTTTCTGATTCTAGAATAAATGTTTACAGGTATGAAAAGAAATAAAGTTCAGTTTCATTAAGTTAAAATGATTAAATATGGATAAGTAGAATTTTACAATTTTCTACAAGATGTCCTAGTAGGGAAGATAAAAATGTCTTGCTTCAAAATTTTCTTTTTCCAGCCAGGTTGTACAGGATGATTACTTTTATGCTAGTACCAAGAACCAGAGTAATTCAAGAAAAATAGTTTTGTCTCTGAAACTTTTTGCTATAGTGAAAGGAAAAAGGTATGTTACTTTGTGATTAAATAAGTAATTATATAATTTCTTTGTGAGCTGGCACAAACATATGGCTTTAATAAAGATTAGGAAGATAGTTTCACTTTCAATCTAATGCTTCCAAGAACTGTTTTTTCCAATGATTTCACTCAGACAACAAAAAGATGTTACAATTACTGACGTGGAACACTGTTTAACCAGAGTGAAGAAATACGATATTGGCTTTAGTATTAGTGCAATGTGTTAAATATCAGTAGTTACAAAAATAAATTCACTAAATTGTTTATACTTTGTATGTGGTTAGGATATTAAGTGAACATGAAAGTACATATTTTAAAAACCAATCAACTCATTTAAGAATATGTGCTTTTCTAATAAATAAGAAAATGAATATACTACTATTTAGCCACCTGGGATATTTTTAGTTGCACAATTTATAAATGAATCTTATCCACTAATTTCTCTGACCTTACTAGGTAAAATATACTATACATTAAATATTTAAACAATGTATACACTTTTTCAAAAGCAGACTAAGTAACTTAAAGGATTAAAATGTTTATCTAAGATAATTCTGTAATTTTATATATAATTAAGTTTTTAATGGTTTTATATTAATGGATGTTAAAGCTTATATACTTGTTGTGTCCTTGTTCTCCTGAATGTTTGGCTGTTGGTCTTTGCATCTGTTCCCATCAGTTGGCTGAATTAAACCTCTCAAGTGACGACTGGGCTAGGGACCAATCTATCTGTGCAGAAGAATATCATTGGAAATCTTTTCACTGACTTCTTTCCAGTCATGTTTAGTTCTATTCTAGGTCTGTGGGCCATCCAGCCTACAGTTTCTGGTCGTACAGACAGTGTTGGTCATTGACTCATCTCGTGTCTGGGGATTCAAAATAGACTAGTAGTTGGTTAGCTTGGCCCACAAGCTCTATGCCACTATAGCCCCAACAAATACTTCAGTCAGAAAAATTTCAAGTTCAAAGGTTGTTGATGGTTTTGTTGCTGGAATTGTGACACAATCCTACAACTAGAAGCCTTGCCTGTTTACAAAGGATGTCCAGTTCAGACTCTCTATCCTCCATTACTAGGAGTCCTGATTAGGGTCAGCCTTATAGATTCCAGGGACTTTCCACTGTAGTTGGTTTATATCTTCTATTAGTAAGACACTGCTTTTACTGATATTTCTAACTTATTTTATAGCTTAAGAAATATTTTTTATTAGGGGAAATTCCCAGGGCTAAGTCTGTGTAGATTTCTAAAGGTTTAAAACAATCATCTTTCTACAACACAGTAATACAGAGTGATGGCCATAATATATTTCTTCACTGATACTAAATAAATATTGGTTTTTATCAGTAGCCTTCATTTACACAATTGAAACATGGGATGCGAAAGACGTTATGGATAATACACCATTCACAATAGCCATACATATTATAAAATATCTTGATGTAACTCTAACCAAGCAAGTGAAAGGCCTATATGACAAGAAATTCAAGTCTCTAAAAAAAGACATTGAAGAAGATATCAGAAGATGGAAAGATCCCACATGCTAATGGATCAGTAGGATTAACATACTGAAAATGGACATCTTACCAAAACAGATTCAATGGAATTCTCATCAAAATTCCAATACAATTCTTTACCGACCGTGAAAGAAAAATTCTCAACTTCAAATGGAAAACCAATAAAACACATGATAGCTAAAACATTCCTATACAATTAAAGAACTTCTGGATGTGTCACCATCCCTGATTTCAAACTGTTTACAGAGCAATAGTAAAATAAGTAGATGGTATTGTAATAGCAGGAGAAAGGTTGATTAATGAAATCAAATCAAACACTCAGAAATGAACTCACACACCTATGGACATTTGATTTTTGACAAAGAAGTCAAAACTATACAATGGAAAAGGAACAGCATCTTCAACAAATGATGCTGACTTAACTGAATGTCTGCATGTAGAAGAATGAAAATAGGTTCGTATTTATTATTCTGCAGAAAACTCAAGTCCAAGTGGATCGAAGACTTCAATGTAAGACCAGATACATTGAATCTAATAAAGCAGATATCAGGGAATAACCTTCACCTCACTGGTATAGAATACAACTTACTGAACAGGATACCTACAGCTCAGGCACTAAGATCAACAGTTAGCAAATGGACCCTTATGAAACTACAAAGCTTCATAAGGCGAAGGACACCAGAATTAGGACAAAAGGATAGAATACTAACCTGTAAAAGATGTTCACTATCCCTACATATGACAGTGTCATAATATCCAAAAATATATAAAGAAATCAAGAAGTTAGATACCAAAAACACAAATAACCCGATTTAAAAATTGTATAAAGAGCTAAACAGAGAATTCTTAATAGGGGAATTTTTAATGGTCGATAAACATTTAAAGAAATGTTGAACATCTTAATCATCAGGCAATGCAAACAAAAACAAGCCCCGAGATTCTACCTTATACCCATCAGAATGGCTAACATCAAAATCTCAAGAGCCAGCAAGCACATGCTGGTGAGGACATTTGATTTTTCATGGAGTAAATGAAACACTCCTCCATTGCTGGTGGAAGTATAAATTTGCACAACCACTCTGACAATAAATTTGGCAGCATCTCAGAAAATTGAGAAAGATTCTACCTCAAGACTCAGTTATACCACTCCTGGATATGCTGTCTTAGGGTTTTACTGCTGTGAACAGACACTATGATCAATACATGTTTTATAAAGGACTACATTTAATTGGAGCTGGCTTATAGGTTCAGAGGTTCAGTCTTTTATTATCAAGGCAGAAGCATGGCAACATCCAGGCAGGCATGGTACAGGAGGAGCAGAGAGTTCTACATCTTCATTTGAAAGCTGTTAGCAGAATACTGGCTTCCAGGCAGCTAGGATAAGAGTCTTAAAGCCCACACCTACAGTGACACACCTACTCCAACAGGTCCATAACTTCTAATAGTACCTCTCCCTTGTCCAAGCATATACAAACCATCACAATACCCAAAAGATATTCCACCCTCATAGAAACTTTATGTGTAATAGCCTGAAACTGGAAACAACCAAGATATCTGTCAACTGAAGAATGGTATATATTTACACAATGGAATACTGTTCAGCTATTAAAAACAAGGACACCATTTGCCTGAATTTTGTAGGCAAATGGATGGAACAAGAATAAAAATTATCCTCAGTGAGGTATCCCATACTCAAAAGGACATGAATCGTATGTACTCACTTGTAAGTGGATATTAGCCATAAAATAGAGAATAACACCACTTCAATCTACAGACGCAAAGAATCAAATAACAAGGTGGAGCTAAGAGAGGACGCCTGAATGTATCTCAAAAGTTGAAATGAAATAAATATCAGAGGTTGATACGGGGAGGGGACTAGGTGTGAGAGTGGATGTGGAGGGGAACAGAGAGGTGGTAGGGATTGGGTTTAGGGAGAGCAGCAGAGAGAGAGGGGAAATCAGAGTTGGGGTGACATCTCAAGGACAGGCAGAGACCTAAGATGAGTTCAGAGTCTCCAGGGAATCTATGGAGGTGATTCAACAATGGTGGATATGGAGCCTGATGAGGCAACTTCCTGTAGCCAGGCAGGACTCCCACTGGAGAGATCAGCAAAGCTATTCACCCACAAAGCCTTAGACTCAGAACATGTCCTGCTTAAAAAACATGCAGGGACAAAGATAGAACAGAGATTGAGGGAATGTCCCAAATTCAGACTCATTCCAGGGCATGAACTAATCGCTGACACTTTTGAAAATACTCTGTTATGCTTCAGAAATGTCTTCTGAGAGGCTCCACCCAGTAAGCAATGGAAACAGATGCAGAGACCTATATCCAAACATTAGATGGAGCTCTGGGGGGCTTGTGAAAGAGTTGAGGGAAGAATTGAGGGACCCAAAGAGGATAGGGACTCGACAAGAAAACCAACGATGACATTGGATAGCTTGTTTTAAAGCTTCTTTTGCATATCAGAAGCATATCTGCTTATGGCCACTTTGCCAACAAGTAGCAAGGACGAGATCTAAGTATTGCACAGGTCTCTGAAGTAAATCTGCCACAATCATCAGAGCACATTGTGGAACACAGAAACATCAAGAACTTAACCAATACCAAGGTCATCAGCCAATAACTGAGGGGTATGCCTGTTTCACAAATAAGAAGGCAGGAAATGAAACTATAGTTGATACTGTAGTTATAGAGGAAAACCAGAAATAAATCAGCCAACAGTTAGTTAAAATTTGTATAGTTTACCTAATAAAATGTGAGGCTACAGGAAGAATGGAATGCAATTTTTAATTCAAGTCCTGACTTAAGACAACAACACGAATATATCTGAGCTCCTCTGAGTCTCAGAATGTCATAAAAAAGACAAGGTGTGGAAATATCTTGAATTCCCACTCACTGTGAAATTCTAATGCAGTGTGCAATAGTTTATTAAAACTGGCCTTCAACATCAATTCAAGGATGACAAACAACCCAAAGCCCATGAAAAAACATTTTCAAATTGTGAAAAGGTTAGAATCTTGATAGCAATATCTTAATAGTAACAATATTAAAGTAATGTTTTAAAGATAGATTGGGCTCATTGTAAGGAATGAAAGAGATGTCAAGAGAATCATCAAGGGTTGCCACTTGTGACCTCTGTAAGGTTGCAATTTTGGCTCCTAATTATTTTTGTGTCTCCAGAAGTTAGAAGCTTCATCTATAAGTTGAAGAAGAAAGGTAATGCTTAGTAGTAAGTTATTGATAATTCAATCTTCATTTTTGAAAAAGTTGAATCATGTGAATATTTTAGGCCATTTAAACTTTTCCTGTAACAGACTTTGAAGAAATTATAAATTTAAAATACTATGATATAATACCGAAGTTTGACATTTTTTTCATGTATATGTATTAAACTTCAACAATGGCAAATAGACATATTTTATGCTTTATCTATAGAATAGCACTTTTTTGGCAGCACAAGCTTTTTAAGGGGTCATCTTTGATAAAATAACTTTAATAATGTAGAATGAATACAACATACTCTAATATTTATGACATGTGTCCTACACTTTCACAGAAATTATTAAGTACCCCATGACACAATTTGCATCAATTACTAGAAAGTGTAAATAGTGGGAATAAATGAAAAAAATATGAAGGAAGTGAGTTTTAGTGGAATAGAACTTCCAATGGTGATTTGATATCTTAAGTTAACCACAGTATTATATAATATATAGCTTGAACTTTTAGGATAAGAACCTTGATTAACAACTGATTAAATTTAAAGTGTATAAGACAATACACTATTTATATACATATTTTAATTATACCATAAGATTAAATTGATGATTTTAAGATATGAAACTTTAATCATTAGGCTTCATATGACAACAGCAATTCTTATAAAGGAAAACATTTCATTGGGGCTTGCTTAGAGTTCAGGGGTTAGGTGTGAAGCATAGTAGCATTCAGGCATTCATGGTGATGGAGATGGAACTGCAATTTGTACATCTTGAACTGCAGGCAGCAGAAGAGACAGTGAGTCACTGAGCCTGGGTTTGAGCATCTGAGATCTCACAGCCACGCCCACAGTGAGACAGTTCCTCCAAAAAAGTCACACCCACTCCAACAAAGCCAATCCTCCTAATAGTACCAGGCATCATGTGCCAAGAATGCAAGCTCATTTGTCTGTGGGGGCATGCATATTCAACCTACCAAAACAGCCCTTGCTGTTACCCACTGAACCATCTCTACAGCTTAGGATATGCTTATATTCTGCTTAACATAACATTAGCCTTGATGTTCAGCTAATACTTTATGTGGCATAGAAAAGTGACATTTATTTTTAAATTTTGAAAAAATGTTGATGTTAATTTACTTTTACAAATGTATAACGAGTTAAAAGAGAGGAAAATCAACCTTTGAAAATACTTTCATGCAAAATTCAGGAAATGTAAAACAAAAATATTGCTTAGAAATTTCTGGGTATTTAGAATCTATTTTTATAATTTTCTTTTTCCAGCATTGAGATGAAACTTGTATATGCTAGGCAAACATGTTATATTGAACCACATCTCCTGCCACTTTTCTGTACATTTTAAACTTTGATTTTGCAGTAGCATCATACATTTGATGGAAAAATATTTCTCTATTTTAAGTATTTAAACTTTACTTACAATGTGTTTGTGTATGTGTTTTTGTTTAATTGAGACAAATGTCAAATTTTAGTATTAACCTAATCAAATACACTGATATAAAATATATTTTCACTGTTTTTTCCACAATAACATAAGTAGTTTTAAATTTATAAAACCTGATAAACAAAGCATGCTTACTTAAAACATTCCAGGAACTAACTTGCAATTTTCACAGAAACACTTTAGGAAAAAATGTCATTGAATAGAGCTTCAGTAGAGAGGAGAGGGGAACAAAAGGAATTTTAGAGTCTTTCTATGTGTAAAAACACAGATATTAATTGATATAGGCATATAACATAAGCTGCAATAACTAATAGGTCTCAAAACCCACATATGTCACAGGGTTTTTTTTTCCATCAGCATCAAGAGTTTGAAAAGATTGTATTAGGATTTACAAAGATACAAAATTATACAAATTTTAGCTGAATAAGGAACAGGTCTATGAGAAAAGAAAAGCAAGTGTCTGTAGTGATAGTAAATGAAACTATTACCAGAGCTGTCAGAAAGGAAATCAAACTATAAATGCCTATATCCTTCCTGCCAGATGGATTTCAATCTGACTCTACGTTTCCTGGAGGCTAAATAAAAAGAGAAATCTGATCAATTTCATAATTTACAACATCAATGATAAAGAAAAAGCAATTTACTCAGGAGAAGTGCAATTATTCTAGCTACTAAATCCTGTAAGAAATTTCCCCAAGGGTCGTCATAAAGAGGACACTATAAAATATAATGAAATATGCCTTGAACAAAATCTTTATGACAGACACCAAGTCAAGTGTTTCACAGAGTGATTTTTATTGTGTTCCTTATTTTATATCTACAGTATAACTATACAATTTTAGGTGTAGTCTAATAATGGCAGACATGTTTGAGTTAAAGAAAAAGCAAAGAGAACAAAATTGCTCTCTAAATTTCTGTAAACTATGGTTTTCTTCCTACATCTCATCATACAAATGTGGTTGTAATATGGTTCAAAACATATGATATATTAACTCAATAAATAGTCACACAACAACTACAAAAATATTGTAAAACTGTAGAAGAAACAAGGATGTAAAATAATTTTCAAGAGATTTGAATCTGCAATTTTGTGATATCCAATATTAGAGATATATTGATACTTTTTATTTTGAAATAATTTGTGTAAATAAGTAGCGTACGACCTGAAAGAAGTGATTAAACATATATTGTTGAAGTTGAAGGTGTTTCCAGCCCAGAGATATAATTAACTTCCTAATGCAGGGTTCTTCTTGCAAAATTAATTAGAACTTGATCCTAATATGAAGATACACATTCATCAAATGAATGATAAAATACAGTTAAGCATTACTGCTGTACCTTGCCTATTTTTTTTTATTCTGAAAGTCTCACTCTACTACAGGAGTCATGTTGTTTTGGGGAGACTTCTACCTCGAGCATTTTTTTTATAATTACTCATTAAGTGTCTCAGCTGTCTTCTTTGGATTTAATCTCAGATACTGTGGGAGAAGGTTACAACAAGAAAAACAACGTTGGAATCTGTGTGCCCCAAGTATACACTGCACAGAATAGGATTTCTGATTTAAATGGAAGAATGTATATCACTTTAGACCTTGAGTAATTTATACTGCTACTGCAGATTTTTTTATTGGGTGTTTTATTTACATTTCATGTGTTGTCCCCTTACCCCATGCCCCACCCACCCAGGAACCCCCTATTCCCTCACCCCTCCTCCTTCTTCTCTGCACATGTAACCCCTACCTACCCCCCAACTCCCACCTCCCCACCCTCAAATTCCCACTCCTTGGGGCGTCCAGTCTTCATGAGGTCAAGGATCTCTTCTTCCACCTATGCCCAGCAGGGCCCTTGGCTCTTACATATATAGCTGAAGACACGGATCCCTCCCTAAGTGCTCCCAGGCTGGTGGTTTAGACCCTGGGAGCTGTGGTTGGTTGCTATTGTTTCTCTCCTCATGGGGCCACAAATCCTTTCAGCTCCAATGGTCTTCACTCTAACTCCTCCATTGGGAACCCCATGATCAGTTCAATGGCTAGTTGTGAGCATCTGCCTCTGAATACGTCAGACTCTTGCAGACAACTGAGGAGACATCTATATCAGGCTCTTATCAGCATTCACTTCCTGACTTCCACATCAGCATCTACCTTTGGTGACTGCACATGGGATAGATACTCAGGTGGAATGGTCTTCAGATGGCCCCTCCTTCAGTTTCTGTCCCTCACTTTGTCTCCATATTTGCTCCCTTGAGTATTTTGTTGCTCCTTCTAAGAAGGACCGAATCACCCCCACTTGGTCTTCCTTCTTCATTAGCTTCATGTGGCCTGTGAGTTGAATCTTGGGCATTTCAAGATTCTGGGCTAATATTCCATAATCAGTGAGTGAATACCATGTGTGTTCTTTTGTGATTGGCTTACCTCACTCAGGATGATAATTTCTAGTTCCATCCATTTACCAAGGAACCTCTAAAAGTCATTGTTTTTAATAGCTGAGTAATATTCCATTGTGTAAATAGACCACATTATTTGAATCCATTCCTCTGTTGAAGGACATCTGGGTTCTTTCTAGCTCCTGGCTATTATAAATAAGGCTGCTATGAACATAGTTGAGCATATGTCCTTGTTATATGTTTGAGCATCTTCTGGGTATATGCCTAGGAATGGTACAGCTGGATCCTCAGGTAATGCTATGTCAAATTTTCTGAGGAACCGCCACACTGATTTCCAAATTGGTTGCACCATCTTGCAGTCCCACCAACAATGGAGGAGTGTTCCTCTTTCTCCACACCCTCGCCAGCATCTACTATAACCTGAGTTTTTAATCTTAGCCATTCTGACTGGTGTGAGATGGAATCTCAGGGTTGTTTTGATTTGCATTTCCCTGACGACTAAGGATACTGAGCATTTCTTTAGGTGCTTCTCGACCATTCGAGTTGCCTAAGTTGAAAATTCTTTGTTAAGCCCTATACCCCATATTTAATAGGGTTTTTTGGTTGTCTGGAGTCTAATTTCTTGAGTTATTTGTATATATTGGATATTAGCCCTCTATCAGATGTGGGATTGGTAAAGATCTTTTCCCAATTTGTTGGTTGTCTTTTGTCCTATTGACAGTGTCCTTTGCCTTACAGAAATTTTGCAATTTTATGAAGTCCCATTTGTCAATTCTTGATCTTAGAGCATAAGCCATTGGTGTTCTGTTCAGGAACTTTTCCCCTGTCTCCAAGTATTCGAGGCTCTTCCCCACCTTCTCTTCTATTAGTTTCAGTGTATCTGGTTTTATGTGGAGGTCCTTTATCCACTTAGACTTGAGTCTAAAAAGATAAGAATGGATCAATTTTCATTCTTCTACATGTTCTTCTCCAGTTGAACCAGCAGCATTTGTTGAAAATGCTGTCCATTTTCCACTGGACAGCTTTAGCTCCTTTGTCAAAGATCAAATGACCATAGGTGTGTGGGTTCATTTCTGGGTCTTCAGTTGTATTCCACTCATCTTCCTGCCTGTCTCTGTACCAATACCGTGTAGTTTTTATTATTATTGCTCTGTAGTACAGCTTGAGGTCAGGGATGGTGATTCCTCCAGAAGTTCTTTTATTGTTGAGAATGGTTTTCCCTATCCTGGGTTTTTTGTTACTCCATATGAATTTAAGAATTTACTTTTTTAACTCTGTGAAGAATTGAGTTGGGATTTTAATTGGAATTGCATTGAATCTGTAGACTGCTTTTGGCAAGATGGTCATTTTTATTATATTAATCCTGCCAATCCATGAGCATGGGAGATCTTTTCATCTTCTGAGATCTTCTTCGATTTCTTTCTTCAGGAACTTGAAGTTGTTGTCATACAGGTCTTTCACTTGCTTGGTTAGATTCACACCAAGGTATTTTATATTATTTGCGACTATTGTGAAGGGTGTCATTTCCCTAATTTCTTTTTAAGTTTGTTTATCTTTCACGTAGAGGAAGGCTACTGATTTATTTGAGTTGATTTTATTACCAGCCACTTTGCTGAAGTTGTTTATCAGGTTTAGGAGTTCTTTGGTGGAATTTTTGGGGTCACTTAAGTATACTATCTTATCATCTGCAAATAGTCATATTTTGACTTCTTCCTTTCCTATTTGTATCCCTTTGACTTCTTTTGTTGTCTAATTGCTCTGGCAAGGTCTTCCAGTACTATATTGAATAGGTAGGGGGAGATTGGGCAGCCTTGTCTAGTCCCTGATCTTAGTGGGATTGCTTCAAGTTTCTCTCCATTTACTTTGATGTTGGCTACTGGTTTGCTGTAAATTGCTTTTACTATGTTTAGGTAGGGGCCTTGAATTCCTGATCTTTCCAAGACTTTTATCATGAAGGAATGTTGAATTTTGCCAAATGCCTTCTCAGCAACTAGTGAGATGATCATGTGGTTTTTTTCTTTGAGTTTGTTTATATAGTGGATTACATTGATGGATTTCCGAATATTGAACCATCCCTGCATTCCTGGGATAAAACCTACTTGATCATGATGGATGATTGTATTGATGTGTTCTTGGATTCGGTTTGCTAGAATTTTATTGAGTATTTTTGCATTGATGTTCATAAGGGAGATTGGTCTGAAGTTCTCTTTCTTTGTCAGGTCTTTGTGGGGTTTGGGTATGAGTGTAATTGTAGCTTCATAGAACGAATTGGGTAGTGTTCCTTCTGTTTCTATTTTGTGGAATACTTTGAAGAGAATTGGTATTAGGTCTTCCTTGGAGGTCTGATAGATTTCAGCACTAAAACCATCTGGTCCTGGGATTTTTTTGATGGGGAGGCTTTTGATGACTGCTGCTATTTCCTGAGGGGTTATGGGACTGTTTAGATGGTTTATCTGCTCCTGATTTAACTTTGGTACCTGATATCTGTCTAGGAAGTTGTCCATTTCATCCAGGTTTTCCAGTTTTGCTGAGTATAGGCCTTTGTAGTAGGATCTGATGATTTTTTTAATTTCTTCAGTTTCTGTTGTTATGTCCCCCTTTTCAGTTCTGATTTTATTAATTTGGATACTCTCTCTGTGCCCTCTGGTTAATCTGGCTAACGGTTTATCTATCTTGTTGATTTTCTCAAAGAACCAGCTCCTGGTTTTGTTGATAGTTTGTATTGTACTTTCTGTTTCTATTTGGTTGATTTCAGCCATGAGTTTGATTATTTCCTGCCTTCTACTCCTCCTGGGTGTATTTGCTTCTTTTTGTTCTAGAGCTTTTAGTTGTGCAGTCAAGTTGTTACTGTGTGCTCTCTCCAGTTTCTTTTTGTAGGCACTTAGAGTTATCAGTTTTCCTCTTATCACTGCCTTCATGGAGTCCCACAAGTTTTGGTATGATATGTCCTCATTTTCATTGAATTCTAAAAAGTCTTTAATTTCTTTCTTTATTTCTTCCTTGACCAAATCATCATTGAGTAGAGAGTTGTTCAGTTTCCATGTGCACGTGGGTTTTCCATTGGTTTTGTCATTATTAAAGACCAGTCTTAGTCCGTGGTGATCTGATAAGATGCAAGGGATTATTTCAATCTTTTTGTATCTGTAGAGGCCTGTTTTGTGACCAATTATATGGTCTATTTTGGAGACGGTACCATGAGGTGCTGAGAAAAAGGTATATTCTTTTGTTTTAGGATGAAATGTTCTATAGATGTTTGTTAAGTCCATTTGGTTCATAACTTGTGTTAATGTCAAAGTGTCTCAGTTTAGTTTCTGTTTCCATGATCTGTCCATTGCTGAGAGTGGAGTGTTGAAATCCCCCACTATTATTGTGTGAGGTGTAATGTGTGTTTTGAGCTTTAGTAAAGTTTCTTTTATGTATGTAGGTGCCCTTGCATTTGGAGCATAGATGTTCAGAATTGAGAGTTCACCTTGGTAGATTTTTCCTTTGATGAGTATGAAGTGTCCTTCCTTATCTTTTTTGATTAATTTTGGATGAAAGTCGATTTTATTTGATATTAGAATGGCTACTCCAGCTTGTTTCTTGGGACCATTGGCTTGGAAAATTGTTTTCCATCCTTTTATTCTGAGGTAGTGTCTGTCTTTGTCACTGTGGTGCATTTCTTGTATGCAGCAAACTTCTGGGTCCTGTTTGTGTATCCAGTCTGATAGTCTGCGTCTTTTTATTGGGGAATTGAGTCCATTGATGTTAAGAGATATTAAGGAAAACTGATTGTGGCTTCCTGTTATTTTTGTTATTAGAGGTAGAATTATGTTTGTATAGCTATCTTCTTTTGGGGTTGTTGGAAGATTACTTCCTTGCTTTTTCTAGGTTGTAGTTTCTCTCTTTGTGTTGGCGTTTTCAATCAATTATCCTTTGAAGTGCTGGGATTGTGGGAAGATATTGTGCAAATTTGGCTTTGTCATGGAATATCTTGGTTTCACCATCTATAGTGATTGAGAGTTTTGCTGGGTATAGTAATCTGGGCTGGCAATTGTGTTCTCTTAGGGTCTGTATGATGTCAGTCCAGGCTCTTCTGGCTTTGGTGAGAAGTCTGGTGTAATTCTTATAGGTCTGCCTTTATATGTTACTTGGCCTTTTTCCCTTACTGCTTTTAGTATTTTTTCTTTGTTTTGTGCATCTGATGTTTTGATTATTATGTGACGGGAGGTATTTCTTTTCTAGTCTAGTCTATTTGGTGTTCTGTAGGCTTCTTGTATGTTTATGGGCATCTTGTTCTTTAGGTTAGGGAAGTTTTCCTCAATAATTTTGTTGAAGATATTTACTGGCCCTTTAAGTTGGGAATCTTCATTCTCATCTATACCTATTATCCTTAGGTTTGGTCTTCTCATTGTGTCCTGGATTTCCTGGATGTTTTGAGTTAGGAGATTTTTGCATTTTGCATTTTCTTTGACAACTTTGTCAATATTTTCCATAGTATCTTCTGCATTTGAAATTCTCCCTTCTATCTCTTGTATTTGGTTGGTGATGCTTGCATATATGACTCCTGATCTCTTTCTTAGGTTTTCTATCTCCATGGTTGTCTTCCTTTGAGCTTTCTTTATTGTTTCTATTTCCATTTTCAGATCCTGAATGTTTTTGTCTAATTCCTTCTTAGTGTTTTCTTGCAGTACTTTAAGGGATTTCTGTGATTCCTCTTTAAGGGCTTCTACCTGTTTACTTGTACTCTCCTGTATATCTTTAAGGGAGTTACTTATGTCCTTCTTATAATCCTCCATCATCATTATGAGAAGTGATTTTAATTCTGAATCCTGCTTTTCCGTTGTGATGGGGTGTCCAGGGCTTGCTATATTGGGAGAGCTGGGTATTGATGATGCCAAGAAACTTTAGTTTCTGTTGCTTATGTTCTTGCCCTTGCCTTTCGCCATCTGGTTAACTCTGGTGTTACCTGACCTCACTGTGTAAGACTGGAGTCTGTATTTCCAGTTATCTTTCTTGTGGTAGAGCTCCTCAGAGTCCAGATGTCTCTGTAGTCTTATGATCCTAATCTCCTGGGTGGAAGAACTCCTGGGACTCAGGCCACCTCTTAGATCTGGAAATCCTTCTGCTCTGGGTGCAGTGGTTCCTCTAGGATGGCTCAGGATAAGATGTCTCCTAAGTGCAAACCAGCTTGGTGTCTACTGCTCTGAGTGCAGTGGCTCCTCTAGGAAGGCTCAGGATTCAGTATCTCCACAGGAACAGCCCAACTCTGTGGCTGCCCCAGCCGAAAGGACCAGGCAGTGGCAGATGGGAAGTGGAATTCCGGAGGGGTGGGGTTTGGGTAGCTGGTGGGACCTGAATGTCCCTGGCTCCCAGATGTATCTCTTTGGCTTAGGGAGTGAGATGGAGTTCTTACCGGCTGCTCTGAGTGCAGTGGTTCCTCTAGGATGGCTCAGGATTCAGTATCTCCACAGGAGCAGACCAACTCTGTGTCTGCCCCAGCCCAAAGGCGCAGATTTTTATTAATAATTTTATTATATATCATTTTTGCCCTGTTTAATACATATATACAAGTCCTGTGCTATTTTTGAGGCACTATACAGAAATCTTTAATTTTTTTCATTAAATTATTTTATTTAAATTCCAAAAGTTGCCTCCTTTCTTCTTTCCCCCTCCTTGAGTTCTTTTTCCCATTCCCTCTGCCCCAACCTCTGTGATGGTGCTCCCCTACACATCCACCATCCACCTCACTCCTACCAGCATCATTCTTCCCTAGAGCATCAAGTATCCACAAGATTAATCTCATCCTCTTCCAGACCTCTACTTCGACTTCCTCTAGTACACCTGTACCAGGAGCCACAAACTAGCTCCCTGGTTTTTGGTTTAGTCTCTGGGAGCTTTGAGGGGTCCAGGTTAGCTGACATTCTTATTCTTCCAATTGAGTTGCAATCTCCTTCGGTTGTGGTGGCATACTCTTTGGATAGGATTTACTGAATGAGGGAGAATCGGTAACATCTTGAGTTCAAGGCTAGCCTGGGCTATACCAAGATCTTAAAGTCCAGGGTTTTATGAGTTAAGGCATTATACTGTGCAGTGATAAGACTCCTCGTGGTTAGACACCTAAGTTACATTACCGGTATCTTTTTTCCTTGTCATCTCCAAGAAAAGTATTTGCTCAAGGTATATGGCTACGAAATCCCAAAGAGTGATTTGAGTGGGCTTTATAAAAGGAAAAGTGGCTAACACGGTTTTTCTATTGTGGATTTAAAAGTTATTTTAATTCACATTAATGGAGTCCATTATATGGTTATTTTGTTAGATAACCATTTCTATCTTCTATATCATGGTGGCTCAGATCTATCTTTTAGGTTATATCTTCCCATAATACAGAAACTTGACAAGAATGAGATGAAGACATTTTTACTTTATTGCTCATTCATAGACAATTCCAAGTTGTCATTGTTTTGGGGTAAAGGGGACAAATTTTTTGTAGTCTCTAGGAGAGCTAACAAAATAATTCTAACAAAAAGGAATAATAGCTGTAAGGTCTAGCTTCAGTTTCCTTGATAATCTCATATATTACTCCACTTTTGATGCTGATCAAAGTCCCATGCATATTTGTACGTTATTTTGTTGTTTGTAATGTTGACCTTTAACTCTGAAGGCTGAGCCTGGTGTTTTATAATAGCTCGATAGGCTGTACATGAAAGAAAGAGGTGTTGCCTATGTTCTCAGTCTCTGTATCCAAGGCTACACACATTGTGTGCATCTTCTATTGTACAAGAGCACCAAAGTTCAGGTTCCTGTTTGGCAACTGCTGTGGGAGGTCTACAAGAGCCATGTGTTGTGAAAATCTATTGGTGTGTGTGTTGACTGAATATTTGGCATGAGAAATTAAATCACACACTTGTAGCTTTTGAGTTTATATTCTTACTTGCATGCATGCATACATACATATTCACTTACTTACTTACTTACTTACTTACTTATGTATGGATTGTGACAGGGTCTCATGAAACCAATCTTAGTCTCATACTCATCATGTAACTAAATTTGGCTCTTACTACTTGACCATCCCGAATTCACCAACGAAATATTTGGACAATGTATAAACTCTATAACTTCTGGCTTCTTGAATTAAATCTTGATGCATGACAGGAACAAGAGAGACAAAGTTATTGAAGGCCATTTTAAATATCATAGTGAATAAATGAAGACATGTTAAATAAAATGACAGAAGAAAGAGTGGGTAATTTATGAACTTCAATGGAAGTAAGGAAATGAATTAATTATAATTAGAATGTATCACACCATAGAAACTAAAAGCTTAAGGAGTCATTAAAAGAAAACCTTGAAGATGATACACTCATTTGGAACCATGTTGGCTTTACTATAAGATATTTAACTAAGAAGTTCAGAGTAGACACAGGGAGATCAATTGAGAGAAAAAACAAGCTGGATGAAAGTAAAGAGGAATCAAAATTAAGCCACTAAATGGCTAATGATATCTGGAAAGTCATTTTTCTCCAGTGATGGGATATTGAAAAGTTACCTATTCTTCAATAGACAGAGAGCAGGAAAGAGAGACAAAATTTATCAAAACACATTATCATCATTTACAAGTTCTCAAATTATAAAACATAATTCAAATGTTCTGTTTAATTTATGTAAGTCATTTAATTTCTTTTATTGTTTGGATTTTAATATAATTGCCAAGAGGTTATTTAAATACAAAGCATCCAAGATGCTATTGTAGATTACTGAGTGAGGACCTCTAAGTAGCATCCCCCAAAATCTCACTTATTCATCTTCCCAGGTGGATCCCATCCCAGATGGTACTTTGAAATGACTATGTTAACTCTATGGCCATGTATGGCTATCTGCTTATGAGTCTTAATATATTTGTGACTTGAATAAAATCAGAACACATTTTATCATAAATAATAATGAAAAAAAACATAAAGAACAACAAAAGCAACCATTTAATCCAAAGGGTGGATGGGGGATGGATAAAATCTGGAGTGTAAAAAAATAATAATAAAAAAGAAATTGTCATTAGAGAAAGTAAGTATAGCAAAAAGTGGTGAGTAGAGAGCTTATATGATTGTGTAATTTCTATGGTTTCTCTTGTGTCTTTCTTTTCCTTTCAGATAAACAACAAATCTACCTTGTTTTCTATTTCTCTTTGTAATGCATTGTCATTTTCTGATATGTGTATGTGTATTTGAGCCTTTGAGCGTGTGAAATGTTATTCTTTTCATATTTGCTAAATCTTACACAGTAGCACACTTGAAACTTGAACATTTAATCACTGAGTACATTCTGCCTAACAAAGCTGTGCATTATAATCCTCCAGTTATTACAAGATCTCTGCTGTCTCAGATACATTTACACTTCAATTACAATTACAATGCTTTCTTCTTAACAGCTTCTTGTGTCTGAACAATGAGTCTGAAGGATTATGTTATAATGAGAACAAAGGTTATTGACTGATTTTTACATTTTTTTCTCTGAGATGCTTTGCCAACTTCATAGGAGTGAAGCAGAATTCATGCCAAGATCTTTCCTCCCCACAGGAAAATATAATGGAAGTCATCAGAAATCAAGAGTTTTTACTCCTCCCAGCTGAAGAGCTCCATAAACTGCTGGCAAGTGATGATGTCAATGTTCCTGATGAAGAGACCATCTTCCATGCATTAATGATGTGGGTCAAGTATGACATGCAACGGAGATGCAGTGACCTGAGTATGCTCCTGGCCTTCATAAGATTGCCCCTGCTTCCACCACAGGTAATTTTGTGTGCTGCCGTTTCAATATGTGCAGTATACTAAAATTCTCTGCATTATAAGCAAACATTACAACATGATTTTAATTATTTAACAGCATTTTAGGAGTTTAATGAGGTATGACATTCAAATTAGGTAAGGTCATAAAAAAATATGGGTGAAGGATCATAGATCTAAATCTCATCTTGGATGCATATGTATATATATTTCTCCTTGCTTTTAACATTATGATGAACTTTTATTTTGAGACAGATTTTACATTGTAAATTTTTATTGTACTGCATACATAAAATTATAAAATCAATTATATAAAAATATACACTTACTACATCATCTATTATCTATTTTCTGATTATTAGATATCAAACTTAAAACCTGATCAACAAAAGGTAGATTATGTCTGGTACTGGAAAACTAGCTAATTATCCATGGCCAGTGAACTCATGGACCTTGGATAGAACCTACAGCCACGAATTTCCTAAGCCAGCATGATATCTAAGTTCTAAATAATTCTTCTTATATTCTCTCTAAATACGACTTATAATGAAAATGTGATAATTCTTTGGGGCAATCATATATTCTTCAAATTTCATAGTGGGATCCAATATATTCTTGAATTGTAGAAATGTATAAGATTATTTATCAATTAGAATTATAGAATCATTGTTAATTAGATGTAAGGAAACAGGAAAACAAAGCCACTAATGTGATTTCCTGATGAGGACAGAAGGTAAAAGACAATGATAAGAATTTTTATTTTAGGCCTATAGCTGATTTTAGGCCTTCAGTGGGTAAGCAGTAATAGGCCTGTCATACATGTATACTAACACCAAGTCTTGGGTCTCAGTGGAAAAACATTGAAACAGATGGCTATAAGCTAATGTAAACAGGCAGCTTTTGTGGAAATTTACAAGCTCGAGAAGTCACAGACCTTGTAAATAGGTACTTGGCAGATAATACCAACTTAGATAAGGACAAGCGAGTCATAGGCAGAGTCATAGTGACTTGTCCCCTGAACCTTCACCCAGCCGATACCCGGTTCTGATGATATCTGTATTCCTCCTGATCACCCACACTCCATTGTCATTCCCTTCCCCACGTCCTGCCTTTCTGTGTTTATAACCCCTGTGTGAATGAATTACGATTTGAGAAAAAATAAATTATAAAAAAAAGAAAAAAAAAGAATTTTTATAAGATGACATGAGTTTAAAATAAATTCAAACTCATCATTCTTTGGCTAGTAAAATCATCTCAAAAATAATAAAAATATTTAATAATCATTTTTAAACAAGAACATCATCTTTGAGACTTGGTACCTTAGAAACTCCAAGCCATGAGTTGCAAGCATCACATGGTTTTGAGTTAGATTTTGTGAAGAAAAACCATTACTTTCACTTGATCAACCTGTAATCTATCTTCACAGCTTTGTAACAATATAAGAGTGATCTATATACAGCATATTTATCCTGGATTGTATAATTTCTGCCTTTATCAAAGAAGTCAATTATAAGTGGAATAGAACACTGAAATGTTATCTGAAATTTTAGGTACAGATATACTATCAAGGGAGACCAAGGCTTTACCATTCATTCATCACATTTTTGTAGATATAAACAACCAAATATAACAGGAAGAGAGTAACATAAGAAGTTTTAAAAATCTGGGATAATAAGAAACAATGAACTCATAAAAATGAGTTGAAATTTATGGCAGACTTTAAGATTGGAAAATTAAAAATGTCTATGCCAAAATTAGAAAGCAGTTGAAGTTTGGAAAGGGATAGCTGTCTTTCATTTAGCTATTGACAGTAATTAGGGACTAAAATTAGCATCAATGGATTTAGGAATGCTTTCTCTGAATAAATTATAAGAGTTTGCTTTGATATGAAGTTTTTTTTTAAAGAAAGGGAGACATGTATTTAGGTAAGAAGACAATGAATACATTGTGATTCCCAGTACTGGATATTTCCAAAATATCCACTTTTTCTTTTCAAGCTAGATTCTCTCAAGGCCTATATCCTCAGTAATGGCAGTCAAAGCCAATGATAAAAGTGACCTATGATAAATTAGAAAATATTCACCATTAACAAATAATTAAGTGATTTATTATCATTTTCTTTTATCTATCCATTAATACTAACCCAGTTTCGTTATTTATTGAAATGTGGGGATTTTGAAGGTTAATTGGTATTCAAGACTTATCAGCAATAGCTGGACATTTTAGATTTTTCTTATAATCCCAGGTCTTGGAAGGTTGAAACAGAAGAATTTTAAAGTTCAGTGGGAGAGTTAATTATTTATTTTTTAGGTGGCCCCATCTATATTGTGATATTATTTATTTGAGAAGACAGAGGGTAGAGTAACAGAGAGGAGTATGGCTTAGATTCTGTTAAGGTACTGTCTTCTTTTTTTTTTTTTTCTTTTTTTTTTTAATGCTTTTTTATAGCATGTTTTACAAGGGGAGGGGGTAAGAAGGGCAAGGTGGTGGAAAAGTACAAAATCTTCTTGGCCTGTGCCTTGAAACATGTCATGGTCTATAAGGTACTCTGCCTTGAATTATGATCTACCTGCTGTTCTAAAGAAGATATGGTACACTGCTTGAGTTATGGTCTCCCTGCTATTCTTAAGATGATATGGTACACTGCTTTGAGTCTATCTGCAGTTGCTAAGCAGGATCTTGCAGTTGCCAAGCTTCAGAGGACATTGTGCAGGTGGGGAAAGGTAGGGGGTGAGGGTAAGGGCGAGGGTCCTGGCTTCTGGCATCTCCCCCTTCTCTGTTTAGTTAGAGATGGCATCTTATGATCAATCCCAACTATGTGAATTTTGAATTTGGATGTCTAATTATGGGGGGTCTTAGACAAGTACACAACCCCAAAACACTGATGTGAGACGAGTCACATCGATGGTCAAAGGCTTTAGGCTGTCGACGATGGGCAACGTCAAGGGACTCCGATGTGGGTGAAAGGAGGGTGAGAGCCCTGTCTTAGGCCATGTAGGCTGCACCCACTCCCAGCACCACGCACTCCTTTTCGGCTGCATTGGGTGGGCCCCTGGGAAGTGGACCTACAATAATCCCGTCATTGGGCTAACTCACAGCCATCCTAGTCCCTTTGTGAATGTTCAAGTTACCAACCATTTGTCAGTTTGGGGTGTAATATTGTCATAAAGGAAGGCTCCCCAATATTAGCGGCCATATCAAGGGCGGCCTTGGTTTAGGAAAAAGCCAATTTTTGTTGTGGTGATCAAGAGGCCAAGCTCTCTAGCGAGAGAAGCGAGGACAAAGCCAGGCATACCAGGAACCCTTCTGGAGGGTGTGGAAGTCTAGCGGTCGACCGTAGGGGGAGGCAGGGGAGCTGGCAGCTGTGTCAGTCTCCTGAGGAGTCACTTCTGGATCCTCTTCAATTTTTGGCTGATGGTAATGAACTTCAACCGTCTTCTTGATGGCAGCAACAACCTGGTTCCGTGGATGGCAGGTCGCCGGCAATGATCTCTGTCTCACTCAATCTTGATGTCGTGCGCACATCCTCTCAATGAGGGTCCGTCCAGAGGGGTCCATGCCTCGAGCCCCATATCTGGGTGCACTTGACCCGACCGGCAGGTCCTAGTTATTCGTGGGGGCGAGGAGGACTGCAACCTGCTATTCTTCAGAAGATATGGTACACTGCTTGAGTTATGGTATCCCTGCTATTCTTCAGATGATATGGTACACTGCTTTGAGTCTATCTGCAGTTGCCAAGCAGGATCTTGCAGTTGCGAAGCTTCAGGGAACCTTGTGCAGGTGGGAAAAGGTAGGGGGTGAGCGAGGATCCTGGCTTCTGGCCCATCTGGATTAGAACTTCTAATAGCAGGCATCACGGGTGATTCATTTTTACCTGGAAAGAAAAAAGAAGGGGATTCTCAGGGAGATTTCTCTTCCCTAGATGTAAATTGTTATTCATCGTATTTATGGTTGGGCCTGGCTTTGTGAGAGTATCTATTTTTTTCATTAATATTTGTGGTAGCCGGTTAGCTGTGCCTTCTGTGGTATTGGACAGGCATATCAGTCCTCGGCTCCATAAGGGAACTGGGTCTGGGGCATTCCCTTTACAGGTATGAGGGTCCTTCCCCATATCTGTGGTAAAGTTTTGTTGGTCTTGGTGGTGCCCGAGGTCACCAATATGGTCAGCAAGAGATTTGCCATGAGCTTTCAGCTTTAGAGAGAGAAAAGTGAACAAGGCATGATGGAGAGTATTTCAGGGGGGCTCCTTCTGAGGGGGTACCGTTCCCCCTCTTTTGTTTTTAAAGCCAATTTTTCAGAGTTCTTGTAAAATCAGGGCAGAAGCGCCAACAGTTGCTCCTTCTACACTCAGAGAGTCATGAAGACCTTATTTAAGGATATATAAATCTATATTAATAATCTTTTGTCAAAGGACTTTTATAGCACCACTGACAATTAATCAGACTATATGATATATCGATTGGAAATAGCTTTTTCTACTTTTTGTGAGATTACCTCTCTTCTGTCAATTAACTGTTGAGGGAGTTAGGGTTTACCTCTCTCTTGAGAATATTGAACAGAGATTTAAGTTCTTTTGTGGAGAGCTTAAAATAGGATCTTAGCCAATTTGCAACTCCTAGAAACTTTTGAAATTAATTTAAGATAAGTAAACTCCCTTTTTTTAAAAAAATCCTTTATCTGTGTGGGTTTTTTATTGGATATTATACGTATTTACCTTTCAATGTTATCTCCATTCTCATTCTCCCCCAAGATCCCTTATCCCATACCCACTCCTCCTAATTTTTGTGATGGTGTGCTCGCTCCAAACATCCTCCCACTCCCATCTCCCTGCTCTCAAATTCCCACACAGTAGGGGATCCAAACTTTCGGGGACCTTGGCCCTCCACTTTCACTGAAGTCTAACAAGGTCACCCTCAATTCCCTATACAGGTTCCTGAGTCCCTCCCTTTGTGCTCTCTGGTTTAGACTTTGGGAGTTCTGGTTGAAACTTTTGATAATCCTTCTAGAAAGGACCAAAGCATTCATACTTTGGTCTTCCTTCTTCTATGTGAGTTTTATGTGGTCTTCTTGTGTGATTATGGGCATCTCATTCCTTAGGTTAGGGAAGTTTTCCTCAATGATTTTGTTGAAGATATTTACTGGCCCTTTAAGTTGGGAATCTTCACTCTCATCTATACCTATTATCCTTAGGTTTGGTCTTCTCATTGCGTCCTGGATTTCCTGGATATTTTGAGATAACAACTTTTTGCATTTTGCATTTTCTTTGATAGTTGTGTCAATATTTTCTAAGGTATCTTCTGCACCTGAGATTCTTTCTTCTATCTCTTGTATTCTGTTGGTGATGCTTGTGTCTATGACTCCTGATTTCTTTTTTAGGTTTTCTATCTCCAGGATAGTCTCCCTTTGTGCTTTCTTTATTGTTTCCACTTCCATTTTTATGTCCTGAATGGTTTTGTTCAATTCCTTCATCTGTTTGTTTGTGTTTTCTTGTAATTCTTTAAAGGATTTTTGTGTTTCTTTAAGGACTTCATCCTGTTTTCCTGTGTTCTCCTCAAGTTTTTTGATAGTGTTATTTACTTCCTTCTTGTAGTCCTCTAGCATCATCATTAGAAGTGATTTTAGATCTGGTTCTTGTTTTCCTGGTGATATGGGGAGTTCAGGACTTTCTAATGTGGGAGAACTAGGTTCTGATGATGGCAAATACCTTGGGTTGCTGGTGCTTGTGTTCTTGCACTTGCCTTTTGCCATCTGGATCACCTTTGTGCTATCTGTGCTGTCTCTGACTGGGGCCTGTCTTTCTATTATCTAGGTTGTGTCAGAACTGTTTGGGATGGGTTTTGCTGCTTGAGTTAGAGCTGAGGCCCAAGATGTGCTCGGTGTTCAGGTGGAAACAAACCGGAAGGGGCCGGGGCTCAGGGTCAGGAGCGGATTCCTGGGTCTCAGTGAGTCCCAGTGGGTCCCAGTGGGTCCCAGTTGCTTCCTGATTGGGGACGAGCACTGCCACCTCCTAGCCTAAGAAATTGCTTGGCACAGAGGTCCTGCTAGCCCTGCTTCCTCTGGATTCTGCGAGATTGGGTGCAGAGCTGACTCTCGGGATCTGCTCCGGCACAGACCGGAAGGAACCCACGCTCCGGGCCTGGAGTGAACTCCTGGGTCCCAGTGGGTCCTAGCCGCTCCCTGTTTGGGGGCAAGCTCTGCCACCTCCTAGCCAAGACCCTGCTTGGCACAGAGGTCCTGCGAGCCCCGCTTCCTCTGGATTCTCCGAGATTGGGTGCAGAGCTGCCTCCCGGGATTCGCAAGTGCTCGGGCCCAGACCAGATGGAGCCCGCCCCGGGCCAGGAGCGAATTCCTGGGTCCCAGTGGGTCCCGGTTGCTCCTTGTTTGGGGTGAGTGTTGCTTTTACCTTACCTGGGATGCTGCGTGAGTTCAAGCTCCTGGGAGTCCCTGTTTCTCTCGGTTTTCTGGGGTTGGGTACGGAGCTGCCGCCTGCGACCTACTCTATGCTCGGGCCCAAACCGGAAGTCCAAGGTACTGTCTTCTAATAGTATGTCTTTTCTCCCTAGTCTTTTATTCAACTCTACTGTTATCAGAAATGGATAAACCTTTATTCCAGTATATTTTCATTAAATTGATATATCAGAAACTCAATAATTCAACTGCTCTGTTGTTCTCTGTCTACACATTACATATGAGTTTATATTTTGTTTTTTGTATTAAACTATTTTGTGTGTGAATATGTGTGAATGTGTTCATATTAATTCATATACTACAATATGACTGTGTTAGATCAGAGGATAACTTGCAGGAGTTGGTTCTCACTTCTCACCATGTGAGTTTAGGAAAGTTAACTCAGATTGTTCCTTGGTGACAAAAATATATACTTCCTAAGATATATAAATATCTTAAATTAATATCATTTTATTATATTATAGATTTCTCTATTTAGTAAAGGTGTATTTATTCATAATAGGAAATAAAGATTACTTATTTCTTATCTAAAATTATTAATTAAAATCTTTTAAATACTGTCATTCCTGAGAGACATAAACATTGTGTGTTTCTTATTTACTGCCCATCTTTCAAATTAGAGAAATGTTTTCATAATTTTACATATTCTTTCAAGTAACAAATGTTTAAGACAAAAGAGAACAATATTTTTTTATTCCCTATATAGATATAAGTGGAACTTATATTTCTATTACTGATGTAAATTAATACCATTCCATTAAAAGTTCTTTACATACAGTGTTTCTGATGACAAAAACACAGACAGTACATGTACATTGAGTACATGGTCCACAGAAAGAAATGAGCTCAATGATGTTAAGATTTTAGACCTCCCACACCTAGAAGAATACCTGGCTTCCCTAAAACCCTGAGCGGGTAGGATACAAATACAGAGAGATCTACTGCTATACAATTAGCATGCTGTTCTCCAATTTGGAAGACTAGAATTATATTTTTGAATCTAACAGTTTTGAAAGCCTTCTAAAGAATACTAACTCCTTTAATATATAGAGCAGTTTTGTGTACTATGTATTGATTTTCTGTGTAAGGAATGAGTAAATTAACAATGAGCATGATAACTTTTTCCAACTAAGACCTAGAGCTTAGATGGTTTTGAGAATCCATGATGCAGGCACATGGATTCTTCTGCCAGAGGAAACATGGACCATGGAATGCTGGATGGCTTCATCTTTAAAAATGTGCAAGCTTGAAAAGAAAATATTTTAATAGAATCTATGATTTAAAACTTTTATGAGTTTACAAAGGTTAAGAATATATGTAAGCTTTTCTGTAAGATATTACAATGATCAGAAAGCATTAGTTTCTAACAAACTGGTATGCTGGTTTGTACACCCTAGCCTTTATGTTAATTATGCCTGAAAATATTTTATATGTATTTAGCCATGCATGCGAGATATTTATTAACTTCTTTTTGTGTGTTGCTACCTTAAGAATTTAAGATATATGGAATTCTCAGTGTGTACTGGTTGATGATTGAGATAAATTCAACACAAAATGTAAAACTACTTCAATGACAAGTAGCAAAAAGTTATTGGATCACATATCATTATAATGATTTGGCTTAAATCTGAGGAGAAATGTGAAAAAATAATAGATTCAAAATTATAAGTAATGCCGAAGTAATAGTAATTGAATTAGTTGATTTCTCTTTTACTTGTCTCTGTCTCATTTTGACTCTTATTTTTGCTCTCCTGTTTATAGATACACTAACACACAAACATGCGTGGATACATGTATGCATATATGCATAATATTTATATAATACATGAGTTATACAAACATGTTGTAAAGGCTAAGCAGCTATATAATATTAAAGCATATAACTATATGGTGTTGTTAATATTAAATGAGAAAGCACATTACTTTGACAAGTACTCAAGTTAATTGCTCAAGGAGCTATGTTTTAAAAGAAAGGAAAGGGAAGAATTTGATGGATTATGTAAATAGTTTCTAATGACTGGGCAAATAACATTTGAAAGACTGACATGAATTTTTTGCAATTTTTGTATAAAGGGAAACACCAAAATTTTCATAAACAAAATAGTAAAAAATACTATAGGATATTCATATAGATATTTATTACGAATTCAAATAAATATGGGGAAAAGTACGCTTCCAGTAAAAGACAAATCATACAGCTTTAAAATATGTTTGTGGTTGTTTCTGTGATTATGTTTTTCAACTGCCTTCAAAATTCTATGATGAAAAAGTAGTAAATACACTGTACTTAGTGACATAATTTGTAATGTCACTACATTTGACACACATACTACTAAAACAATCCTAGATATTTCACAAATAAAAATTGATAGAAGACTTATTAGTCACAAAAATGGCATAGTTATACTTAAAATGTTATTCCATACTCATAAAACACTTGGCAACACTAAGTTGGCCATAAAACTAGTATTTTCTTGGATTATACACTTTCATGTTTTTATATTGCTAAATCTATTGGATACTTCTGTGTTTAGTTAGTTTATATGGGCACAAGAGAAAATCCATTCTGATATTCTTATTAATTATGAATGATCCCATGCTGTGATGAAGTATGTTATTATAATTTGGCATGGAGAATATAATGAGAATGTAAACTTCCTGGAGATAATGTGGCTTTTAAGTGAGAAGACTACTAGAAAAAAATGAGTTTCAGAAAAATAGAAAAGATATAGAAGGTCTCAGAAACAAAAATGTCTATAATATGGTAATAAAATGCAATAGTTTATACTGACATAAATCAATTATTTGACTTGATAATAGAAAAAGATACGAAATGGCAAAAGGAAAAGAAAAGATATATTAGATATTTTCCAAGAATGAATTCTATTATTTTAAATTAAGTGTTACATTTAACTCTTTTATAATTTTCTTAAATAAACTAAAGTTTAAACTTTTAACAAAATTACAAAAATAAGGAAATTTAAGACAATTTCCTAAATATATGAATGTGTATGAAACAGACTAGATTCAATTTGATTTTTTTACATTTTTGCATTATTTTTTTCAAAAATGGAGTGATTATATTTGTTTAAATTTAAAAGTATAGTTTCATATTCTGTAATAAATTTCCCACTAATTTTTACTTGGCTTCAAAAACACGTTTACTACATACATACAAATAAGCATTTATACTGTGTACATTTACAAGTTCAAATCTTGCTAGACGTATAGGTCAGTGGCACAGCACTGACTTAAATGTCAAAGTTCTTGAAACTTGTCCAAAATAGAAAAACTTACCTCAGGCCAAGAGTAATTTTATCAACAATAACTACCGCATCAACACTCAGCAGAGCAGCATTCTTGAAATTTATACGATCACTATGTAAAGTTAAAACATCCAGAGAGGTGTTAGAATTATGCCACATACACCGCAAGGGTCTTTAAACTTTGGTGTTTGTGTTTTGAAATCTGGCATGTCAGTTATGGAAGTCTATCAACCAGCTTTTGTTTTAGTGCCCTGAGTATCGCAGAACCTTGGTATTCTAAAAATAGCCTGAAAGTACTGGAAGAAATGAGTCAGGATTTAAGCAGAAGCAAGAGGGTAGTGAGCTTGATTATTGCTAGTATAACAGCTTTAATTACATTAAGTGCTAGGACCTCTGCTTCTGCAATTGCTTTGACACAAGAAGTTGAGACAGCTACTTTTATTAATCATTTAGCAAAAACTGTTACTAATGTGTTGAATATACAAGAGGATTTAGACAGGCATTTGGAAGGACAAATTGATGCTTTTTATCCTATTCAAATTATCAGAAGGAGGTTTAGAATTTAAGGGTAAAGAGCCATCTTGAGTGTCATGCCAAATACCCTTGGATTCACGTTAGTTCTAAAATTTACAGTGGTAGTCACTTTCGTTAGGAAAAAGTTTAAAGACCTCTGATTTGATCTTAAAGTTAATTTATAGGGACCAAAGGTGCAGGGTGGTAGTAAAAGGCTGTTATTCTTCTTTCAGAGAATTCAGCATTAGTTCCTAGCATGCACAGCAGATGGCTTACAACCACCTGTAACTCCAGTCCCAGGTGATGTGACACCTCTTCTTGACCTCCAAGAGCACCCACATGTAGATGCTATACATAAACTCATACAATGACAGTCAGACATAAATAGGAGAAAAAGGAGAAATGCTAAAACTGAGGGACTATACTCCTAAAGAGAATTGACCTAAAATGTGATCAAAGAACTTGCATCTTGTTACAAAAAAAATTATTTAACAGTTTGAGCATTTGTAGAAAGGCTTTGTTTCATAGAACACATGATGTTTATCTTTTCAAGACATTACAAATGTCATTCACAAATTCCTAACAATGAAGCTTATTTATTCTTTTTTTTTTGCTTTTTTTCTTTTATTGGTTATTTTATTTATTTACATTTCAAATGTTATCCCCCTTCCCAGTTAAACCTCTGTCCCTCCCCTGTCCTCCCTGCTTCTATAAGGGTACTCCCCCACCCATCCACCCTCTCCTGACTCACCACTCTGGCATTCCCCTACACTGAGGCATGAAACCTCCACAGTATAGATGGCTCCTCCTCCTATTGCTGCCAGATAAGGTAATCCTTTGCTACATATTCAGCTATAGCCATGAGTCCCTCCATGGTTGGTGGTTTAGTTTCTGGGAGCTCTCGGGGTGTGGGGTGGGTCTGGTTGGTTGTTATTGTTGTTCCTCCTATGGGGTTGTAAACCCCTTCAGCGTCTTCAGTTCTTGCTCTAATTTCTCCATTGGAGTCCCCTTGCTTTGTCCAATGTTTGGCTGTATGCATCCACATCCGTATTGGTCAGGCTCTGGTAGAGCCGCTCAGGGGACAGCTCTGCCAGGCTCCCGTCAACAAGTGCTTCTTGCCATCAGCAATAGTGGTTTTTGTTTTGTTTTGTTTTGTTTTGTTTTGTTTTGTTTGTTTGTTTGTTTGTTTGTTTGCAGATAGGATGGATCCCTAGTTGGGGCAGTCTTAATGGTCTTTAATTCAGTCTCTGCGTCACTCTTTGTCGCTGCATTTCTTTGTAACAGGAACAATTCTGGATTCATAATTTTGAGATGGATGGGCACCAGGGCTGTGCCTATCCACTGGATATGGTCTCTACAGGTCCTCTCTCCCCTTTTTTGGGTATTTCAGCTAATGCCATCCGTGTTGGGTCCTGGGAATCTGTTGGGTCTCTGGCATCTGGGAATTTCTAGTAGCGACCTCCAGTTCCCCATCCCCAACTGCTACACACTCCCATCCTCTGTACTTCTCCCCTGTCTCCTCCCACATCTGATCCTGTCCCCCATTTTTTCTTCCCCTCCTCTCTCCTTCCCAAATCCATCCTTCTCTATACCTCTTGTGATTGTGTAGCATATTGATTCTTAAGAGAGACATACAATAGTGTGTTTGTAACTGTCTCTTTGCGCATTTGACACTTAAACTCACTCATTATGCCAAATATATAATGGCCAGAAATTCTTCAGTAGAGAAAATGAATACTATCTCTATTTAGAAGAACACTGTTAAATCTAGTAACAAAGAAAATAAGAAGGAACATTTTTATTGGTTATTTTATTTATTTACATTTCAATTGTTATCCTCTTTCCCACTTTCCCCTCCACAACCCTCTGATACCATCCCCCTCCCCCTGCTTATATGAGGGTGTTTCCGTCCCACCCACCTACTCCTACCCCACTGCCATATTTAAAGTTTTTAATGTTAAGAAACATACGTTACCTTCGTATCTAAAACTATTTTTTTCCTTTGGAAAGCAATAATAGGTTTATTAACAGAGGCTCTCTGTGTTTGTAATAACAATGCAGCAAAAAGGGCAAGGTCTCCAACTTTTGTTCTTAATATAAAAATGACTACTGATCAGATAACAGTGTCATAAGTAGTTTGTAAAAATTGTAGACAACAGTAAAATATCTTATGGAAAGAAAAAAAGTGAAAAAGAGCAACTCGCTACAAAATCAAGATTCATAAATCACAAGTGAAGACACACAAAGAAGGTCACACACACACACACACAATTTATATGATTTCTTTTAATTTTACTTCCACAATGTACTCATAAGCATGCAGCTGCTCCAAGCTTCATCTGTAGCCAACGTCTTAAGTTTTTTACATTTTTTCAAATGGAAAAGAAAAAACTGATTTTCAAAATGAAGAAGAAAATAATCCCATTCATATTATTCATGGATTCTCAACAGTTTTGATTTATTATGCAATTGCATAATTTTTAATGTTGATACTTTCTACATTCTGAAGTTGCATTTCTTCTGCCCCACACAGCTTATACATAGAGAATCTGAATGCTATATTTTACCTAGCCATAAATTCTGAATTTTGATCTCTGCTACTAAGCTGTCTCTATATCCTTTATATGCCCTTTCAACTACTGTAAACTTCAACTCTGCCTTCGTTAGCCATCTGGGATTTAAAACAAGTGAAATAGCAACCTCCCAAAACATTTATTCTCTTCCTAAGTATAGACCCAACCTACTCTCTAGTTTCCAATGCATAAATCTAAGAGTCATCCACTCATCCTAACTATCCTAACAAAATATTGAGCATCCAGTCTTTATAT
>NW_021620932.1:4327870-4359343 GCF_004785775.1 Grammomys surdaster
ATCTGCCTCTGCCTCCCAAGTGCTGGGATTAAAGGCGTGCACCACCACTGCCTGGCTTGAGCATCCAGTCTTTTATGAAGACTATCTGGGTCTATTGTACACCATTTTCTAAATATGTTTCTTTGGTTTTATTTTCCTCACTGCCCTATTATGGGACATATTACCTTTTTTTCCATGTCACAAAGGAAAGGCCTTTTATCCTGCTATATCTTTATCAGCCACAATTCCCATATATTAATCTGACAGAATGTTTCCATTGCAAATCAATTGACCTAAAGCTTAAAAATGAATAAAATACTAAAAACTGTCCTTGGACAAAATTTTACATGAATCATTCGAAATTTACTCATTTGGCTTAATTTTTTTTTCTAATTCTCATTATTCTTTAGCTGCACTGAACTTTTTCAACATGTGGAGGATATAGAAGTATTTTTTCATATGCCATTTATACTAGCTATTATAGTGAAATGATCAAAAGCCAAGCTGACAATTGGATAATTTGCCATTATAATGTCAATTTATGAAAGCATATATATATATATATGTTTATATGTATATATATGTATATATATATGTATATATGTATTTATGTATATATGTATATATGTATATATGTGTGTACATATATATGTATGTGTGTGTGTATACTTATATATGTACAAATACAAATATATATATATACTTATATATGTACAAATATATATGTTTATAGGTGTGTATATATATATATAAAGAAGAGCAAGGAATGCTAGTATACCATCTCATTTTGAGTCATTTCTGTAGGTAAGAACAACTTAACTTAATATGACTTGAAAAGCAGAGAGATGTATCAACCTTTTTCTAATATCTAAGATGGTATCTACAACAGGAAATTAACCACCACGTTTTGTGCAAAGCCGTCTCTAGCAACAGTACAAGCACATTAAAAAAAATGATTAGATTAAAAAGTACATTTCTTTTCTAGTGTGATAAATCAGCAAAACAAAGTTCAGTGTCTGTAAAGAAAATTAGCTTAAAACTTAAATTGTATAATAAGCATTTTTGTGCATATTAAAATATTATAGTAACATTTACCAAGAGGCCACACAGAGCAAGACCAATTACTTTTCTCAATTAAACATTAAAGGGAATTTAATATTTAATTATATATATTGTGCATAGTATGATGAAATTAAAATAGGATACAATAATTTTTAGAAACTTAAGAGAAATGGTGGAGCACATGCAATAAAACCAAAAACATGAAAATCCTTAGACCTTTCTTTTTTTTTTATTATTGGATATATTATTTACATTTCATATGTTATCCCCTTACCCCATCCCCCACCCACCTGGGAACCCCCCATCCCCTTACCCCTCCTCCTTCTTCTCCGTGGATGTAACCCCCACCTACCCCCCCACTCCCACTTCCCCACCCTCAAAATTCCCACCCCCTGGGGCATCCAGCCTTCATGAGGTCAAGGATCTCATCTTCCACCTGTGCCCTGCAGGGCCCTCCACTCTTAACATATTCAGCTGAAGCCCTGGATCCCTCCATAAATGCTCCCAGGCTGGTGGTTAGGACCCTGGGAGCTGTGGTTGGTTGGTATTGTTGCTCTCCTCATGGTGCCACAAACCCTTTCAGCTCCTTAAGTCCTCACTCTAACTCCTCCATTGAGAACCTCATGATCAGTTCAATGGCTAGTTGTGAGCATCTGCCTCTGAATATGTCAGACTCTTGAAGGCCTCTGAGGAGACATCCATATCAGGCCCTTATCAGCATGCACTTCCTGACTTCCACATCAGCATCTACCTTTGGTGACTGCACATGGGATGGATACTCAGGTGGAAAGGTCTTCAAATGGCCCCTCCTTCAGTTTCTGTCCCTCACTTTTTCTCCATATTTGCTCCCTTGAGTATTTTGTTGCTCCTTCTAAGAAGAACTGAATCACCCCCACTTGGTCTTCCTTTTTTATGAGCTTCATGTGGCCTGTGAGTTGCATCTTGGGCATTTCAGGTTCTGGGCTAATATCCGATAATCAGTGAGTGAATACCATGTGTGTTCTTTTGTGATTGGCTTACTTCACTCAGGATGATAATTTCTAGTTCCATCCATTTACCTAGGAACCTCTCAAATTACCATTCTGGAAAGAAGAATTGTTTTTTAGAACAATGTATTTGTGTGTGTGTGTGTGTGTGTGTGTGTGTGTGTGTGTGTGTTTGTGTGATTTAATGTATGTATATTTCTCAGTACAATTGTGCATACATATCATGAGATACAGACTTTGGTGGTATTTACCTCCTTTGCTCTCCACATTACTTTCTCTTTATAAATTTGCACCTCAACAATTGCCTAATTGGTAACCAGATAGCTCTAAAGACCTGCGCATCTGCCGTCTGTATGGTCTTCGATGTACAGGATCCTGCTGTATTTCAAAATGAGGTCTTCATAAGTGTACTGCAGACATTTTACTGATGGAAGAATTTCTTCAGCCTACAAAATTAGCAAAGTCAATGAACATAAATGCCCCTGAATGAGTCACATTTGGCCTTATATATTCAGTAAGAAATGAAGTACAATGCAGATAAAAATTTCAACCAGGAAGGTTTACACTAATGACAATTATCTGTTACTAAATTATGAAACAAGGAAGGATTGAAGAGTGAAAAGTTAACTCTAAGGAACACATAGTAGTACTGTAACAATAAGGAAAACTGATACTCCCATCACAACCCCAAAGTTCATATCCAGTGGTTCCAGAAACCAGAACAGCTACTACTTAATATGGGACACTGGGTGCAGTGTAAAGAACAGGTGACAGAAAGCAATACAGATGAGTGTGATGTGGAGAGGTTACATCAAAACCAGGTAGAAAAATCTTCAAGGCAGGTCAATGTTCATCCAGTATTCCCCACCGACAGAGCTTACCATAGCATCCCTTGGCAAAAGAATTGCTCAAAAGGATTCATGACCTTTGATAGTCATCCAGTGTTTCTAGAGCTTCAGCTGGAAAATATTACATAGCTCACACTGGTCTGAAGCCCAAGAAACTCCTTCTTCTTCCTCTGCCGATTCCTTCCATTAAAGTCAGTTATTATATTTATTATTCACAACCTAAAAGACACAAAATGTTCAAGTGTATGCTAATCTCAACTAGGTGAAAAAGAGTAACACCATCAGTGACTGTCAAAAGAATTAGAAATGGACAATATTTTTATGATTAAATTCTCATAATTTGTTCTTATAAATGACATCTAGAAGATGTTACTTCGACAATAACCAAAAAGTAAAATATTTATTTAGGACTTTGTTATAATATTTAAGGTATTATTCGATAAATATTATTTTAAATTTTATATTAAATTTATTTTACATCCCAATATCAACCCCTCTCCTTGCATTACCCCTTCATGCAAACACTCCCCATATCTCTACCTCTCTTCCCCTTTCTTTCCTTTGCATCAAGTCTCTGCAGAACTAGGCACATCCTTTCCCTCTCATGCAAGACAAGGCAACCCTTAGGGTACTGGGATCCACAGGCAGGCCGGCAACAGATTCAGGGGCATTACTGGCTCCTGTTATTGTGGAACCTATATAAAGACCAAGCTGCTCATCTGCTACGTATGTGCAGGGGCCATGGGTCCAGCCCCTGTTCTCTCTTTGGTTGGTGGTTTAGTATCTCAGAGCTCCCATGGCTCCAGATTAGTTGATTCTGTTCGTCTTCTTGTGGAATCTCTGTCCTCTTTGGGTCCCTCATTTTTCCCCCAACTCTTCCATGTGTCAAGCTCTATCTAATGTTTGACTGTGGGTCTCTGCATCTGTTTCCATTGCCTGATATGAAACCCTCATTCACTGTTGGTGAGATTTCAAATTAGTGCAGTCATTATCAAAACAACCAGTGTGGATAATTCTTAAAAGAATACAAGTAGATCTATAGTATGAACCAGGTGTACCACACCTTTGTATATAGCTAAAGAAATAGAAACCCTACCCTACAGACATAATCCATATCCATTGCTGTTTTGTTCTCAATAATTCTGGAAAAGAAACAACTTAAAGGCCCTGAATTGATGACTGAACAATGAAGTGTGGTAGGTATACACAATGGAGTCACTCAGTGTAGCATTTTCTATTTCTACACATTAACCTGCAAATTCCATGATATCATTTTTGTTACAGCTGAATGAAAGTCCATTGTGATTACATAAAAAATTTCTTTGTATGACATTTTACCTACTTAGATGTCTATGCATCACACACAAGTGCCTGTAGCACATAGAATCCAGAAGACAGATTTGAATTTCCCGGAGCTTAAGTCATGCATAGTTGTGATCTTCCACTCATATTCTGAGTCCTGGTGCAGAGCAGCCGGTGTTGTTTACTCCTCAGCCATCTCCCTTTCCCCTCAAATGTTTTCCATTATATTTTCTATGAACAACTCTAAGTGCCTTGTCCTTATGCTGTCATAAACAATGCTTTTCCAAAAATAATTGGATGTTTAAAATCACATCAATTCAATGTGACAAAATATGATTTAAAATCCTGTGAAATATAAATTATTATAATAAAATAACGTGGCTATAATTTTTTACTTTCATCTTTTGTTTATATCTGTACAAACTTTCACTATGCACCTCTCTCTCTCTCTCTCTCTCTCTCTCTCTCTCTCTCTCTCTCTCTGTGTGTGTGTGTGTGTGTGAGTGTGTATGTTTGTGTGTGTGTCTGTGTCACATCCATGTAAGTGCTCTCAAGCATCAAAAGAAAGCAACCAATCTTTAAGTTGCAGGTGGTTGTTTGCTAACTATCCTGCATGCTCAGACTAACTTGGAGTGCTATAGAACAATGGTGTTCTTAACTGTGGGTCCAGATCTTCAGCTCTCAGCTATCATAATAAATAAAATATAACAAACCTTGATTCAATGAGACTGCTCATTGGGTTAAAGTGCTTCCCTGACATGCTTGGTGGAATCTAAGTACAGTTCCTGGAACCCATTTGTAAAGACAAGACATAGTGGTATTCATCTGTCACTCCAGTTGACCTCTAAAGACAAGAGATGTAAAACAAAGACAGAGAATGGTTAGATGGTTGATGATGTCTAGCCTGGAATACAAAGGAATACAAGAGGTGCCTGTTTCAGTAAAGTGAAAAGAAAACCTCAACCCCAAAATGTTTTCCCTGACCTCTATACAGGTGTTGTAGCTTGAATGTGCCTATATGTACAGAAGCACATCACACACACACACACACACACACACACACACACACACACCAGCCAAATTAATAATTAAAATCTCCCCCTGAATCTTGCCTCCTAACTCTTTCACTCTCTGACTTTTCTTAAGATCATTTTTAGCATGTATGAAAGATTTAGGGGGAAAAACCACACAGATATTTTAGGTAGCCAATGTCATGAGGTTCCTTTGTATTTTAAAATTAGAAAATACTTTAAAAAATCACAAATGTATAAGCAATGTATTTTCAGTGAGAGAAAATTATCTCAAATTAAATATTGTATAAATCTCGTATTTTAAAACTTTGGCTCTCTTATTCTTTCCCATTTAGAAGAGTCTGCCTGCTACAAGTTAGCATTCTCGTTTTTCCTCATCAACCTGAGAATAGCAGCATATTCAGTGAATTCAATAAACTGACTAGTGCAGACCTGGAAATAGAGTCATAAATAATAATGAGTATGTTAGTCTCAATCCAGTCATCTGTGAGAAATTTCTGAGCCATTAAACAATTTCCCAATTTACTACAATTCAACAAAAGTACCATCTTTTCCAGAAACGTTGGAGAATCAGAGAGACAAATGTGAAATAAGAATTTAGGGAATGACAAATAATTAATAAAAACAAGCACTGGAAACCAGGCTTCAATGGCACTTACTTACAACATTTTACATTATAAAAAGAAAAGATGCAATTTAATTCTGACCATAATATTTTATCTCTTATTAATATGCACTCTTGCTGTTTATTATTTTAATGTATGCTAATATAAAGGTGAAACTTGACAGAACAATTAGGCAATATATAGGGTAAATTTAAATAATTTGTAAGGTTTTCTGGAAAGCAAGATGATTTTTCATGATCTAATGTTCAAAGGCAAAGTCTGAAAGTATATTTTTACATTAAATAATTATTTTCTTAATGTATATTTTTTATTCTGTGAGTACTGAGCATTGTCTCTTCTTTAATATGAGTCCCATTATAAGTCGTTTACATTGTGTTTTCATCGTGATCACTTTTCTCTTACATCCTCCCAGATTCACCCCTCCTGTCTTTTTTAGAACTTTAGTGCTATAAAGAGACACCATGAACAAGGTAACACTTACAAAAAAATTATGTATTTAGGATTATCTTAAAATTTCAGAGGTTTAGTCCATTATCATCATGGTGGGAAGCATGGCAGCATACAAGGAGTCTTGGTACCAGAGTAGCTGGGAATTCTACATTTTGATACAAAGCCAGCAGATGGGTGTTGGATTTCACCTTGTGCAGATCTTCAGCATATGCCAGCCCCACACTGTCACACTGACTCTAACAAGACCATGTGCCTTGTCATGTGCCAAACATTCAAACACATAAATCTATAGGGGCCATACCTACTTACACCACCATAGTCTCCTAACTGTCCCTCAGACTTGTAAATAATGTAAAATACATTTAGTGCAACTACAAAATTCTCCAAAGTCTATACTAGTCTCAACAATTTTAAAAAGTCCAAAATTCAGTCACTTTTAAAATTAGTGCAATCTCTTAACTGTAATTCCCTACAATATCAAAATCAAAAGGCAGATCACATACTTCCAATACATTCTGGTTCAGGATATTTATTACTGTTCCAATACTTAGGGAGGAGAGCACTCTGAGGAAAGACTATTCCAAATCAAAACTGAAAACCAGCTGAGAAAATTTTAAACTCTCCATGTTCATGTCTGATATCAATGAGTTCTTCAGATATCCAACTTCCTTCATCTTCATTGACAGCAAATCTTTTCTTTCTTGTGAGCTGGTTCTAATCCTAGTTAGTAGCTTTCCTTGACAAATATCCTGTGAGTCTGGCATCTCCAAAACCTTGGGGTTTCCAAGGCAATCAAGGCTTTAATGTCACAGCTTCTCACAATGACCTTTAACACCTTCATACAATGGCCTCTTGGACTTCCATGCAGGGACTACTCTACCACACACCTGTTCTTAATAACAGAAGGAATGTCCGTCTTTGATTCTAATTCCAAAACTATGTGGCCAAAGATTCCAAGATTTGCTGAGGCTGGAACATCCCTTCTCATTCAATTACATCTTCACTAGCTTTCTGTTTTTCATGTGTCCTTTACTGGCCAAGCTTGGCTTTCCTAGGACTTGCTGTGTAGACCAGGTTGGGCTTGAACTCAGAGATCTTCAAGCTTCTTTCTCTTGTGTGCTGGTATTAAAGGCATGTAACATGAAGCCTGGATGTAAGCTTTTAATTTCTTTTTCAGAAGATGTAAGCTTAGCAAGGTGGGATCTTGCCTTGAGATCACCATTCCATTAATTCTATATAATATCCTTGAACACAGGATATAATTCTATTCTACCTTCTCATATGCCTTTAATCCTTGGACCATAAAGTTTATATTTGTTTTCTTAATCAATGCATTCCAATTGCAATGTGTTCCAATCACTCTCTTCATAAGAGTGAACTACATGATAGAGTCTATATTAGTCTATATCTAGTCTATAGTCATATATTGACATTTCCTTAGCCAATACAATGAATCTAAATGTCTTTACTTTAGCCTCAAGCTGATTCTTCAGGCAAGGACATAATGTGAATACCAAAATATCGCAAGAATGACCCATCTCTAGGAAGTATACTAAAATTCTTCTCTTCTGAATACTCCTGAGTCAGGTTTACATGGTTCAAAACACCCTTAGCACCACTGTCTTCCATATTTCTACTAATATATCCCATTAAGCCCTACTTAAAACATTCCACTGCTTTCCAGAGACTCCAAGTCCACAGCCCTTTAAACAAAAGCATAATCCTGCCTGTCTCAACAATATCCCAATCTCTGGTACCAACTTCAATTTTAGGATTGTATTTTTGTGAAGAAGCAACATTACCAATGCAACTCTTTTAAAGTCAAATATTTAATTGAAGCTGGCTTACAGTTTCTGAAATTTAGTCAATTATTATCATGGGGCTGAAGCATGCAGATATAAGGGTCAGAAAATCACTAAAGGAAGACCTTAGACTAAGATAGTATACAAAGACAAAGAGCGTTTATTCTGAAGAAACATCTAGCATGCAAAGATTACCATTGTTCAGAATGTCACTCTACAAAGACATCCAAGTTACATTTATAACACAACTGTTTAATTACTTCTGAAACAACACACTTAGGGCACATTCGAAGGGGTTACAGAAATTATTAACTGAAGGTCACCAAAAAGATATACACAATAGGACCATAGGTGCAAAAACAAGAGATACGTTATTGACTAGATTTATCTAAATAAAACTTCAAGGACAGCTTAGTTAAGATATCAAGCGTTACATGAACATGTAAGCTAGTAAGAAATGATGAATGTTAAGCCAGATAATTACTACTAGTGTATATGCAGGCAAGCATTCTCTGTCATAAATCTCTTATTCAATTTATGACCTGAATTTATGTGCAAACTCAGAGTGAGATTTTTACCTTGTGACAATAGGCTTTGAGAGTCATACAAGTACTGAGAAAAAAGGGCAGAGGTAAGTCTCCCTTCCTCTTTCTCCCCAAGATTTCAATTTAGAACTGCAGAGCAATTCCCACTTAGACAGGACAAAGGTTGCTTTCCCTAGGTTTCCTTCTGTGTCACTTTGAGATGCTAATAAGAGTCTGCAACTTCCAACCTCAAAGGAACTCAGACAGGCAGATCAGCTGCAAAAGAAAAGTACCTTAGCCTGTGAGTTGCATCTTGGGCATTTCAAGGTTCTGGGCTAATATCCAATAATCAGTGAGTGAATACCATGTGTGTTCTTTTGTGATTGGCTTACTTCACTCAGGATGATGATTTCTAGTTCCATCCATTTACCTAGGAAACTCTCGAATTCATTGTTTTTAATAGCTGAGTAATACTCCATTGTGTAAATATACCACATTTTTTGAATCCATTCCTCAGTTGAAGGACATCTGGGTTCTTTCCAGAACCCAGATAACCCGTCCTGGCTATTATAAATAAGGCTGCTATGAACATAGTTGAGCATATGTCCTTGTTATATATATGTTCGAGCATCTTCTGGGTATATGCCTAGGAGTGGTATAGCTGGATCCTGAGGTAATGCTATGTCCAATTTTCTGAGGAACCGCCACAGTGATTTCCAAAGTGGTTGCACCATCTTGCAGTCCCACCAACAATGGAGGAGTGTTCCTCTTTCTCCACACCCTCGCCAACATCTACTATCACCTGAGTTTTTAATCTTAGCCATTCTGAAAGCCCAAGATGCAACTCACAGGCCACATGAAGCTCAAAAAGAAGGAAGACCAAGTGGGGGTGACTCAGTTCTTCTTAGAAAGAGCAACAAAATACTCAAGGGAGCAAATATGGAGACAAAGTGAGGGACAGAAACTGAAGGAGGGGCCATTTGAAGACCTTTCCACATGAGTATCCATCCCATGTGCAGTCACCAAAGGTAGATGCTGATGTGGAAGTCAGGAAGTGCATGCTGATAAGAGCCTGATATTGATGTCTCCTCAGAGGCCTTCAAGAGTCTGACATATTCAGAGGTAGTTGCTCACAACTAGCCATTGAACTGATCATGGGGTTCTCAATGGAGGAGTTAGAGTGAGGACTGAAGGAGCTGAAAGGATTTGTGGCACCATGAGGAGAGCAACAATACCAACCAACCACAGCTCCCAGGGTCTAAACCACCAGCCTGTGAGCACTTAGGGAGGGATCCAGGGCTTCAGCTGAATACATAAGAGTGGAGGGCCCTGCTGGGCATAGGTGGAAGATGAGATCCTTGACCTCATGAAGCCTGGAAGCCCCAGGGGTTGGGAATTTTGAAGGTGGGAAAGTGGGAGTGGAGGGGTAGGTAGGGGTTACATCCACAGGGAAGAAGGAGGAGGGGTAAGGGGATAGGGGGTTCCTGGGTGGGTGGGGGATGGGGGAAGGGGACAACATATGAAATGTAAATAAAATATCCAATAAAAAAAAAAAAGTACCTTAGCAAGTGGTTTGTGTACTAATTTCTGGGTCTAGATAAAATTGGATGTGAAAAATGAACTTCTTACAGGCAGACTCAGCTTGAAGAAGTGTTCCTAAGGAAGGGATATTTGAGAACAACAAAAGAATGACTTAAAGTCAACAGTGGGTACAAGCTGATAACTCTGTGTTCTGCTCAAGATGCTTCCTAGGTAGCTCTCTACTAGAGACTGCTCTCTGCTCAAGACAGCTATCTCTGGCTCAGAAAATTCTAAAAGCTCTGGATAGCTAAAAATTCTAAAAATTCTGTATAGCTCATGGGTTTTCCATCCAAGGTCAGAAAACTTAGTACAAAAAAAGGTTCTTGGGGTTTTTCACGAAAGTCAGGAAGCCCACCTGAGAAATTACAAAAGGAAAGCTGCAATAATTTTTCAGACAGCACAACTCTTTCAAACCAAAGTCCAGTCTTTTATTTTCCTATCAATTCAGCCACTTACCCAAGGTTCTCTTTTTTTTTTAAATAATTAATTTTTTCTCAAATCTTAGTTCATTCACACAGGGGTTATAAACACAGAAAGGCAGGATGTGTGGAAGGGAATGACACTGGAGTGTGGGTGTTCAGGGGGAATACAGATATCTTTCAGAACCGGGTATCGGCTGGGTGAAGGTTCAGGGGAGAAGTCACTATGACTCTGCCTATGACTCGCTTGTCCTTATCTAAGTTGGTATTGTTTGCCAAGGCTAGCTATTTACAAGGTCTGTGACTACTCAGGCTTGTAAATTTCCACAAAAGCTGCCTGTTTACATTAGCTTATAGCCATCTGTTTCAATGTTTTTCCACTGAGACCCAAGACTTGGTGTTAGTATACATGTATGACAGGCCTATCGGGATGGGTATGGCCCTCATGCCTCACTGGACAACAACAGGGGGACCGGAGCCATTACAAGGTCCCCTTCAAGTACTGGAGGTCAGGCCTCTATCCCCGTCTTGGCAAGATTAGAATTGCCACAGCCCTTCTATACTTAGAGAAGGGAGGAGATGTCAGGGGCAGCCCTGCTAACACACTGAAGGCCTAAAATCAGCCATAGGCCAAGGTTCTCTTTTAATTATCTGACAAATCAGCATACTAAGACCTCAACCCCTTGATTCTTAGAAAAAGATAGCAAGTACATTTTCTAACATAGCAAATGAACAAAAATCTGCCCGCCTTATTAAGCACAAACAAAACCTAGCTGGGTAGATCCTGTCCTGAGATTAGTATTCTCTCCATGCCTGAACTCGAACTAGCTCTGTCTCAGGCTGACTTTGAAATAAAAAATATGTCTGCATTCGTAAACACAGACAGTAAGCTAGCTAGATGGGGTTCATCTTTGAAATGATCATTTTTTAAATCTCCTTATCTCTCTCCAAATATATTTCTGACAAAATAGTTTATTATTGCAGGTGCCTTTGTTCTTTTAGGTCTGTGAAATACTTTATTCAACTCATATTGCATCCTTATATTTTATATAATTGAGAAATTATATAATTTTGAACACACATTTTTAGAGTTCTTTCCCACAATCTTAAGAGCTGTCCTGAAGGTCACAATATTCACTACCTTGGTGAGACACACTGAACGCATCTTTGTCTTCCAGACTGGTGATCTTTCTAATTACCATGTAGTCATTTAACCTTGGAAAAGAGAACATTCCCCAGTAACCTTGGGGTTGGAGGGTGCAAATATTTTCCAAAGGAGGAACATAAGGTAACTTATGTACATTATTGTATAAATAAGCTCTATGCTCACATCAAACATCAACACTCTTGGAGGTCCATGCTCTGCTAATTCTGCTCCAGGGACAGAACTGTGTTATGCTTTTGCTTCCATGGCCATGTAGGGCTCATCAACTGGAGGAAATGAGAGTTATACATTGTGATCCAAAGGCAGCATAAGGAGACTAAATTACACACTAGGCAGAGTTAGAGCTTAGGAGACCACAAGGCAGTCTCCAAAATGTCATGCTTTCTCAAACAAGACAACAGCTGCTCTAACAAGGCTGTACGTCCTTATAGTACCATTTGCCAAGGGCCAAGCATACAAGCATATGAGTCTATGTGGGACATAAATTAATATTCTCAAACTGACATATCTCCTTTCAACTTTGTGTCTTATCTTTCCCCATCAAGTCCAGTTTGTGTTGCCTTATATGTGTGGTCATCTGTGGAAAGTGGTCAACTGTCTAAGGGCTATACTCATAAAGTAAACTGACACCCCCTTTCCAAGGTGTTATCCATTACTCAAAGCTCTTTAGGTATAGGTTTGACTTTATGCCTACCTCCTCTCTTCAATGCATAGATCTTAACTGTCATAGACATTGTCATCACTGTATCTTATATCTATCCTCTCACTCTGGCTCTTTCCTTCCCTTTCTCCCCCTACCTCCTCCTCCTCTTCTTCCTCCTCCACCCCCTCCTCTTTTACCTACACAATGACTCTTAAGCTTTGAGAGAAAAAAATATGATATAGATGCCCAAATTAAATCTGATCATTCTGCTGTATCTTATTCAATGCATAGTTGTGATTCTCTGTTTTAATCAATATCTACTACAAGTATTTTAGGTAAATAACTACATCTGTGATAAAAAAAATGAATAAGACCTACACAAGCTCACACAAGACATGGATAGAGGCGAGCACAAGGTGCCATCACTACCAAAGGAACTGCTGGAAATTGGTATATGATAAGAGAGAGAATTTTACCTGAACATGTCTTAAGTGACACAACTATAGGAAGATGGTTCAAATAATAAAGAAGAAATAGTTTCATCTTTGTCAAACTTCTGCCTTCTGCTTAGAGCTGACATTCACCAGACAAAGCCAACAATAGTCATATTGGGATTCAGAGTTGTTCTTTCAGAATGTTCTATCACCTAAGTTAAGGAAACAGACAAGAACTAACACAAAATGATTGATGCAAAGAAAGTATAAATTAATGTACACACAGAAGAAGAATAATTATAAACAAATATCACATTTAAAGGAGAATCAGAGGAGTATAAGTGTTGGATTAATGTGTGTCCTGCCTAGACCAGTTGTTATGTTAAAGTGTGTCCTGTGTCTGCCCTTCCATTGGGCTAGGGTCACTCAGGAAGACAGAAGCTCAGAAAGTTTGACTGTACTCTCCCCATCTGGCACTGGGGCCAGGGGGCATCCAGCTATGTGAAGCCACCGGACCCTGCTCCAGGGGTGGGAGAGTGTAGTCTGAGGTCCCTGTGGACTGCTGAATTTGGCTGGGGTGTCCCCAGGCCAAAAGGTGGCTGTGGATCAGTTGGCTCTCAGGCTCTTGTGCCTCCAGGGACCACTGGGAGCCTCAGCAGAGCTGAGAATGAAGTAGGGGCTTATGGACTGGATTGGGCCTTGGCTGAAGTGAGAGAAAGGGAGAGAGGCTCCAATTGTGTCTCACATGGATGAGAGTTCTTGATTTGGTCATCGGAGTTCTTTTGGCTTGGGTTAGTGGTCATTTTGTCTGGGAATGCAGAGAGGTCTTCTGCAGGAGAATAGATGGTGGTTCTGTAGATGAAAACCTTCTCCATTTTTCTCCATTGCAGATCAGAATGAAAGAGATATAGTCCATGGTTTTAAGACGTTTATTGTCATGGCAGAAAGTAGATGAGAAACTGTACCCCAGTATCTCAGAGAAAGCCTGAGATAAAATATTTTTTGCAGGGTGGAGGGTCTGGGAAGGAATGCTTAATTGGCTATACCCTTCTGGCATTTAAGTATCTCATTAATACGGAAATTTATCTTGAGGCTGCCTGGCCTGTGGTTATGCCTTCTACCTGTGAAGGGGCTTGTGGGGGCATTGATCTACATGATTAAAGGACACAAATCTATGGAGGACTTCGAACTTGTGTCAGGAGCCTGGAGTCTGAGAGCATGGTGAAATGCCTGCTGTTCCTTGCAGGTGACCCTGTGGGGTCACCTGTGGGATGTCCGGTGGTTTCTAGCCTGTGCACGACCAGAAATCAGACTGACTTTCACGGTCCTACATCTAACTAGTAAGGTGTAAGCTTTAAATGATTAATCCATAGGTTCTTAATAGTCTCAAAAAGTAAAGTCACAACTGTTATCCAGGTGGTGTTAATATGTTAAAGGAAAATCTGTAAGCACATTATTCCCTGAATTCATGAAGAGAAAGAAACTTCTATGAACAGGAAGACAGGTGAAGAGAAATGGAGATGATCGTACATAGAAGACAAGTAAATACGTCGATAGAAATGCAGATAGACAAAATCATAACTGGCGAACAATAATTATATTTTAATAATGTAAAATTGACAAACAAGTTATAAATTGCTATCTTTATATATAATTCTGCTAGCTAGGTTTTAATCCCATGGACTATTTTTCTCCCTTGGTTATACTCTATCTATCTATCTATCTATCTATCTATCTATCTATCTATCTATCTATCATCTATCAATAGTCTGTTATCTACTTATTATCAATCTTCTGTCTATGAAAAAAAAATATATATATATATTCTTAGTTGTTAGCATTAATTGCATTAACTTATATTACTGTGCATAGAAATGTAATTTTATTTTTAAATTTATAGCATCTTGCATTCAGTTAGCATTAGTTAGATAGATAGCATTCAGTTTATAAATCATAATCTGGCTAAATCATTTATTATATTTTGATTTTTTGTCATCTTCTACATGTGTGTTTGTGTGTGCAAATGTGAGTGTGAGCATATTAATGCAAGTTCTCCTGGAAGTCATAAGAGGGTATTGATCCACTGAGTCTGGAATTGCATATGGTTGTATGTCACATGATAGTGGTGCTAGGGACTGAATTACGGTCCTATAAAAGAGGTGTGCATGCTCTTAACTACTGAACAATCTCTCCAGACTACCATTCCTAATATCTATAAATATTACACACCCTGTAGCTAATAGCTTTGCTTCAGTGTAATGGATGTTCAATGGCTTCAGTAGGCTTGTTACTTTGTTTCCAATAAGTCATAAACCACAAACATTTTCCTATCTTAGTGTTCTTACTGAATAAGTAAGTGTGTATATTTTAAAATTATAGAGTTCAGTGGCTTTGTCCTCAAGTAATTTCCGGTGATCACTGATGCCTCATCAGAACTCGTAGGATCCTACCTTATATCCATTTCTTGTCCTGCTTGCATTTACTTTTGCTTAAGTGTTGACCAGCTGTTGTCATTGTTCGACAACTGGTTAGTGTTCAAATTCATAATACATAATACATTTCTTTTATAGTTAATTGAATAAGTTTATAAAAGAATTTTGCTTTTGTTTCTTACCCAAGGATATTAACATATACTTTTCATTCAAATGTAGTTTTATTGGTATTTATTTGTTGTACAATTGTATGCTGAATCATAATCTCACCAGGCAATGTTTTAGAGACTAAGCCCTTAATGTATGTGTTGCCCTCAATACAACTACTGTACAAATTAATTAATATTACTTTATTATTGAGCATATGCAAATTAATCACATTAAATCAAATATATCTGCAAGTACACATTTGAATGATTATGAGTTTTAAATTATTTTATTCACTATTGTCTATTCATGTAAAATCTGGGCCAAGGGTATGCAATGATAAACTAAAAATATTTTACTACAAGAGGGACATATATTATTATGGAAGTAACAAAACACATTTTAAATTAGATATTAGGCTCACTCTATAAAATGAAATCTGTTTGTAAAACTGTTAAGATGAACCCACGCATGAGATTAGAGAATTTACAGATGTAGGGGAAAATATACTATTGTTATTCTGCTAAAATAACATGGTAATGTTAACAATAATAGTAATAATAATAATAATAATAAATCATCTCCTTTCCTGGCTAGTTTTATTTCAACTTGACACAAAGTAGAGTCACCTGAAGAAGAAAACATCAATTGAAAAATTATCTCTGTTAAGATTTGACTTTAGGGCATTTTTTAGTGATTTATTATGGAGGGCTCAGCACATTGTTAGTGGTGCTATTCCAGAGCTGGTGGTGAACAAAGGCAGGAGAGCAAGCTAGTAAGAAGCACCCACTCCATGGCCTCTGAATCATCTCCTGCCTCAGATTCCTGCTCTGTTTGAGTTCTTGTTCTTAGTTTCTTGAATCATAGACTACAGTGTTGTAGTGTAAGCAAACACTTTCTACCTCAACTTGACTTTTGATCACAGTGTTTCATTGGAAGAATTGAAACACTAAGGCACTCCTCATGATAATAAACTCCTCATGGTAGCTTCTTCTTGTAGTAGATGGTAATTAACATAAAGATCCAGAGGAGACAATGTGTAAAAAGCAAGGAGACTTATCAGCTGTGAGCTCTGGAGTGTTCTAATCAAATCTTTCAGGTTCATGGAGCCTTGTAGAAGAGGAAGCTGAAAGGCTGAAAGACATAGAGGTAGTGGATGAATCTGATAATATACTGTCTTCAAGATATAAGAGAGAGTGGGAGAGCACTTACAAGTATTGCATAAGTTAATGAAGGACAAAATCCTGGTACTGAGAAGGGAATATGGACAGAAATTCCTACCCTAAGACAAGTAGCTATTTGCAAATAATATCTGCTGGGAGGGGAAAGATTAGATGGCATGGATAAGTTTTCTCCAATGTAATGTCACTGGTTATATCAACCATCCTGTAGGGATGGCTTAATGTCCAGGAGTGGTTAACCAGCAGAAACCAGATTTCATTGTTTTATTTTGCACTTTGTTTTGGTATTTGACATCATCATCATAATCATCATCACCACCATCATCAACATTACTGCCATCAGAATGTAATATATAAGAAGAGAATAAAGAAAGAAAACAGCATTTGCATTTTTAACATTTTTATCTACCACATGAATTCATAGAACACTTCATTATACATAGCGCAGTTATTGTTTATAGGCAAGCAATAAAAAGATATAATCGTTGCTCCTTATCATAACTTGGACTCTTCAGATTTTATTGATGCTAGGTCAGTCATGGTTTACAATGTTGAATGAGAAATGCCAGAAATAAATATTTTATCAATTTTGTTTTCAAATTATTGTCATTATTACTCTTTAATATTAGTTACAATAAAAATAATAATGTGAAAGTTTACTTTATCTTTTTGAATTATATATGAGAGGAAATACATTTGTTGTGCAGCTTATGAACATGGTTTCTTATTTCCATTATGAGTGTTAGGTGCAGATTCTTCGGATAAAGTGGAATGATTACGGATGCAAATGTACTTTCTTTCTAGTATGTTGCATGTAATGGTAGGTACAGTTATTATTTGGGTGTATAATCTGACACTAACAGCGTAGAACATGGAATGTAGCGATCTTTGAAGAGTTGGATATTTCTGGTGTTTGCGTCCTCATTTAGTACAGTAATCTCAGCTTCTGTAACTCACAATTGATACAAAAAGGGGGAGATTTTGGCCTCGATGTGTATTGCCCAGAGAAGACAATTTTGAAGTTGACACATAATTAGTAGATAGAGCAGTGCTCTGGAGAAACCCAATCCCGCATCTCAACTATTGTACAGCTACCAGATTTTTTATGGAACATTTTTGAAAAGAAAACATCAAAATCATAAGGCTCGATGGGTAGCAAAGTAGTCCAGAGCTTACCTAGCCTGCAAGAGTATCTACATTTCATCTCAGCATAAAAAATATCAATAGTGAAGAAATGGGATGAAAGCTAACATATTTTAGGAGTTTTATTGCTTTAAAAACAGTCAGATATTTACTCCTTGGAATGACAGGTACAGATATTGTTTTAAAGTGTTTTTTTTTCTTATGCTTTCATGTTTCAAGTATTTTATTTTTTAGCTTTAGCTAACGTTATGAGGGTTCAAATCATGGGAAATAAATTTAAAAAACCTTTTGGAAAGTGAACAAAGAATGTTTATTTGTCTAACAAAGGAAAATATAAATATATTATTAATAGAATCAGTCTGATTAATTATCATAATGACAAATGCTAAGCTTCCTTTTGTCTTCTTGTTAGTCAGCTTCTTTCTGCTTTGCTAACTGTTGTTTTCACAACATGGGCCTTGCTAAGTTTTTTGGCCAATTTTATCTATTATATTTCTTACTGATTTTCTATTTTAAATGGAAATTATTTTTGTCTAATCAATTACATTTTTCAAAACACTGAAAGTGCCATTTCCAGTCTTTACACTGTGAAAGAAATAAAAAGATAAGCATATATCTAATGCAGTCATCTAGGAATGTAATTAACCAACATATACAAAAGTGTTATTTGATAAAAGTAATATTTTTGTATTGACACAATTTATCATAAAATATTAATTCCATGCTATAGGTAAAAAAATAACATATTTTAATTTTCTAATTGTTTGTAATCTAAAATTTGTAATTGTCCAAATTAACTTATAAAAATTTGAAATTGTATTTAGTTGAAGAAAGTGTATCAATCTCAAGCTTCTTTGGATTTTGATTTCCATATCAAACTTTAAATCATGACCAGAACAAAGTAACTGGAAAAACAGTCTCAGTTACATAGACCCCTTTGAGTAAGAGGTATAAAGACCTCTCCGATATAACTTCAGAACCTTTTCATTTTATTTACTTTTCTATTTGAGAATTGTATTTATACACATTAGCTGTTTGTTCAAATCTATCATTGATCTGGTTTCATTCCACCCCTTGTTTGCCTTCAACATCTTTTTTCTGATTTTATGTGTTCTTCTGTTTAAAATTAAAATATGATTGCACCATTTTCTCATTCCTTTTCTCCATCCCTCAAACCCTTACATGCAACTTCATTCTCCAAATCATGGCCTCTTTTCTTTATTTTGATCGTACACAGTAGTATGTTTTGATATGATCTTTGAAGTTTTTAATGTTTGGTGTTGCTCATCTCAATACCATTCTCTTTACAATGCCCTAATCCAGCTCAAACCATTATCCCTTTCAAGCATTACATTATCTGAGTTATTTCACCTCTATTTTGAAGTCCCTGCCAGAGGGCCTTAAAATTTATATCAGCATCTATACATATACTAATTTAACACATTTATCTAACTGTCCTAATCTATCCTTCATATATGTGAGAAAATATAAAGCATTTGTCTTTATGAGTATGAGTTCCTTAATTAGAGTGATGATTTCCATCTCAAACGATTTACCTGAAAATTTCATCATGTTTATTTATATCTGAATAATATTACATTACATAAACATATGATATTTTTGACACATATTATGTGCTTAAAGAAATATAAGGTTGTTTCCACTTCCTGGCTATTTAGATTAGATTAGAAGCCCTCAAAATTGTGAAGTTTATTTATTTTAGGATATAAATTTTGTTGAGGATATGACTAGGTGTGAATTCCTAGAATTCTGAGGAACCCCAGCATTGATTTCCATAGTGGCTGCACCAGCTTGAGTGTCCACAGCAATGAATAAGTAATGTTAATTTTCATTTTTTCTGGTGTCTAAATGTATTTGATATATATATATACATATAATTTTAATATAGATAAATAAACTTGTATTTTAACTTATGTATATACATATAACGTACATATATATGTATATATATATATATATATATATATATATATATATATGGACCATTTTTATTCTTTTAAGAATTTTTTTGTCTTTATTCCGTGTCCCAATTATTTAATTGGGCTATTTCTTTCTATAACGTTTCAACTTAGTAATTTTTTTATGTAATCAAAGTACTAACCTTTTAGAATTATGATTAGTAAAGACTTTTCCCCATTCTGAAGACTGCCTGTTAACTCAAATGCTTGTTTTCCTTTTTCTAAATATGTTTAGTTTCGTGATGTGCTTTTGTTAATCATTGGCCTTAGTATCTATGCTACCTAATTCCTGTTCAGAAATCCCATTCCTGGATCTAAAAACGGAAATGTATTTCTATGTAAAACATTAAGTATATCCTATTTTATATTGAGATTTATAGAAAATGTTATTTGATATATATCTCATTATGAAAACAGTGTACAACTCCTACGCTGTCAGGGTAACAATCTGACTTCTGTTCCACGCAGCCAAATATACTGTGGCTTAACCAAAAGCATTAGATAATAATAACCAGAGTTCTATTATGTTATGAAATGCTCAACTTATAAAGGTTTTAACACATTCCAAATAATTTTAATATAGATAAATAAACTTGTATTTTAACTTGTACCTGAAAGTTTCTTTCTAGGATTGTTGATTTATCTGAACTTTAGAAACTCTACAAAGTTCATGCCCAGTAGAATTAGCATTTGGTGGGAGGATAATTCCAATCCCTTATTGACTTGCAAGATGCATTCACCTTGATGTGTTCACAGAAACTGATTTCACTGATGATGATCAAAAGAGGAATGTAGGGCTTTGATCAGAATAAATCTGAAGAAAGCTGAAATCTGCAAATACGATGTGATTGAAATTCTTTCTCCATCTCCCCTTAGTGAAATGAGAAAAGCAAAATATACGGATACCTTATAATTAGTGTGAGATAAATTACAAATTTAAAAGGTCTGCTTAAAGATAACACCAAAGAAAAATTGTCTAGATGAAGGAATTCATTGTTTATGAAATAAAAAAATCAAGTGTCCCTAAAGTGAATTAGAATGCAGTGTCTTTAAAGGCTGTCTTTCACATTAACGTCTACATGTTCACAGTAGTTTCTACCACATAACTGACATACTTGAAATATAATGTGGCAGAAGTGAGAGAATTATTGCTTTTTTTTTCTCTAGCACTGTTTGCTTTTTTTAGAGGACTACCAGTAACTTGAGAATATAGTGTTTCGGTCCCTCACAGATTTTCTTGTCTCCAGGCCAGGGGTTAGTACTCTAATTAGAGAGATAGTCAAAATGAAGATGAGAATCAGGAATAGAGACAGGCGAATGGTAGCCACCACATACACAGTAGTCTGCTCACGTCTTTAGAAAAGTGTAAGGAGTCTGAAACAAAGCAAAAATCGGCAGCCCTGATATAAAGATTTGCTAACTTATTCTAGCAAAATTAATTTTATTAAGATGTCAAAATATTTCTCAATGACATTGTGATTGCCATTGACCAGGCAGCCTAGGTCTGAAGAGAAGTGATGAGACTTATACATACTCTGGCTGCAGCTATATTTAACGTGCTAAATTTTCTACTTCCTCTAAATCAAAGGTCAACAATACTTAATTAGTTCTCTGTTACTATATACATTAGTGTTGCATGGGTGACATTCATAGTGTATACACTAAGCACAAATGTATAGTTTTCCTGAAATTTTTCTTGTTTGTTTCATCACAGAGTTAATAAAAATGGCTTAAAAATTCATTGTTGGTACTCAGAAACATTTTTATTAAAGAGGAAAGGAGGCATAAATGAGCTGATTAACCATGATGGATTTTCACACCTGCAGTAAGTTCTTCTCCAATAATATGCTTGAAGAATAAATTTATAATAAATAGGAGCTACAAAATGTTTTTTTCCAGCTTGCTTTTAATTAAAATAAGTGTGTAAGTGAGGAAGTTACATATAAATTTTAAGTGGAACATACAGATACACATACGTACATGTGTGTGACTTCTATAACATTTATTAACAATAATATTAAAAGGTTTAATTAATTTTTATATGCATTTGTATGCAAATGAGTTATGTATATCAAAAACATTCAGGTGCCTACAGAGATCAAAGGACATTGAATTTTCTAAGTCTTTAATAAAAGAGGGAAAAGTGCCTAATAGAAAAACAGAGATTGGGGTGGTAATTGGGATTCATTGACTATTAAAGACAGAAAGATTGATTTTAATAGAAATATACTAGAAAAAATAAAATGCACATACAGATTCATCAGAATTAGATGAATGGGAAAAGCGGGTGAGCAGATGAGGTGGAACACCAGAAGACATCAGTTGGCATAGCAGCCTAAAGATTGATATCTACCAATTGATAAAAAAAAATGCTTCAATTGTAACCTAAACATTGATAAATTAAGAAAGCCTTTCTAGTGTGATAAGGATAAACATTTTGTTATACAACTAAGCCACAGATACTCAGATCTATGATATCTCTGGGACAAAATACTGCTGCCAAAATTGACACAGTGAATGAATGAACTTTGTAGAGTTTATTGGGAGACATATGTTCAAGAATGAAGTAATGTTCATACCAAAAATGGAATGATTTATTTCAGCTTTAAAACTTCTGAGCTTTCTCAAACTAAAACACTAAACCCATGTTCAATGAATGAACGTTAATCATAAATTATGTCAGCACAAGTCTCACTTCACTTACGAATAATAAAAATCCTTATTTGGGTTAATTTTATGAGCGCCACTTGTTTTGATTGAGTTGCTATTATTCTTATTGGAATTGCAAGTTTTCCAATTACTTTTCATCTTAAGACAGTCAGAGATTTCTGTACTTGAAATAAGATTAATGAACCTGCCTCTTTTCTCATAAAATGTCTCTACTTGTTTCTTGAAATGTTTGAGGTAAGTTCTTTCAGATGTCTCTGACATAAGCTTTACAAGTCAGTTTGAAACAAGAGACGTAGAAACAATTTTTGCTTTTGCAGTTTTATTTGTATTCACATATACAGATATTCAAGTCACCTAGACCAGAAACTGATTATGTCAGAATGTTTTCAGTGTAGGAAACTACACTGAGATGTGAGAATCTATTTGGTTAGAGTTACTGAGTGTGATTCACGCGACAAGTTGACTGTTTATGTGTGGGTAAGCTGGTTTCTTCTGGAAATCAGAGCTGCTCCAGCCCAGCATGTACTGGGACAGTTCCTGGTAAAAAGTTGCAGCACTGGTAAAGGAAGGAATATTACAAGTTTCAGCATCTCTGAATGGTTTCTTTTTTGTATCTGACTAGAAACATAAAGCAGAAAGATGGGTATATAGAAAAATCATCCTAGGCATCAGGAATATTTGTTACCCCTCCTGAAATGTGGCAACAGTACCTACAAGCTGGTTATTGTGCTGCTTTTGAATTTTATGAACACTGAATCCTTTCACCAGCCCCTTAAAATAACTAACAGCTTCAGGGTACACTTGAATTAAATGATACCATGATCTTCCCAGGGAATATCTTCTTCACATATATTCTTTGCATGATACCTATCCTAGTACATTGAAACAGAAATCATTTTCTGCCGTTTGTGCAGAATGAAAAATGATTTAGCATTCATTTATTTATTTTTCAATGACTTTTTTCATTTATGTCAAACAGAAAACACAAGACACGGTACACAGTTCACTTCCTTCTCAAAAGCACATCACTTTTAACATTAGTGGATTTTGTTTATAGGTATAACCACAGAAGTGGAATTTTTATGAAGATACCCGACATCAAAACAAGACTAATAGTTTATTTTTTAATTCCAGGAACATCAAAATTGTATTTCTGAAAAAAAAATTGAAAAGTTCTTGAAGATGGGGATTTAGCTCATTTGGCGGGATGCTTTCCTTGCATACATGAAGTCCTGGATTCAATCCCAGCATCACTCAACAAAAGTACTAGAAAAACCCCAAACAAAAATAAACAAAAACCAAAACAAAACAACAATCCAAAAAACTTGAAAAGAGTTAAACTGCTCAAATTTAATCCACTTATTTTTAAACAACAAAACATAACAATATAAAGTATAAGATAAAGCAAAAACTGTCACTTTAAAGTCATACAAAACAAAAACAAACAAACAAACAATCAATCAAACAAGGAAAAGCCCAGAAGTAATGAAAATCAGAAGCCTATTCATTCACACACTCAGGAGTCTCATAAAAGTATTGAATTAAAATCTATAATATATATCTGAGAAACGTGCTGCAGATCTGTGGAGGCCCTGTGATCGCTACTTCAGTCTCTGTGATTTCATATGCGATTAGCTCAGTTATGCAAAATGAAAATGATTCATTTTGACATTCAAAAGACACAGAGGGGCTTGGTCTCCTGGTGACCTCTTCTCACAGCCTCTGACACTCTCTCTGCTCTTCTTCCAAGGGGTCTATGAGCTCTGAGGGGAGGGATTTGTTTATGACATACCATTTAATGTTGAGTGTTCCAAGGTCTCTGTCTGTCTCTCTCTGTGAGTCTCTCTGTCTCTGTCTCTCTGTCTCTCTGTCTCTGTCTTTCCCTCCCTCCCTCCCTTCTTCCCTCTCTACCTCCCGCTCACCCTCCCTTTCCCTCACATTCCTCTCTTTCTCATGTCAGGCTGTGAGTTTCTGTATTTGTTCCAATTTTCTGTAAGAGGAAGTCTCTTTGATGATGGATCACCAAGGCATGATCTGTGAGTGTAGACGAATATAATTAAGAGTCATTTTATCAGTACTTCTTTTGTCTTGTTTTCTTTTTGACCAGAGGTGTTAAGGTTTATCTTAGGTCTCTGAGCTATCTAATCTTTGGTTCTTGGTCACTCAAGCAGTGTTGAATATGAGTTCCATCTTGAGAAGTAGGCTGTAACTCAAATCCAAAATTGCTTGAATATTTCCACAAGCTTAGTGACACTTTTGCAGGCAGAACAGTATTGTAGATCAAAGGTTTTGTGTTTGTTTTGTTTTGTTGGATTTTGTGTTTTGTTGTTTGTTTTTTGTTATTGTTGTTTTATTTTGCTTTGCTTTTTCTGAGTCGATGGATCTTTTTCTTCGTTGATGCCCTATGAAGTACTTTTCCACACAAAATATACTTGAACACAGGAGTGAAAAGTTGATGTAGGCATCAGCAGGACACCTTTCCATGTTCAATGTGATACACGGCTGTTTTAATCATCTACAGGACCTTGCTGTCAGTTGTGAAATGTGGCTTTTTTTTTTTTTTTTTTTTTTTGTCTGTCGAAAGTCTGGGCTGTTTGGGGACATTTGGCCAACAGCACAACTGTGTATAATACAATCCTGTTACTAAAAGTTTCACTTGGTAACAAGGGATGGCAATTTGGGAAACTGTCTCCTCCATTATTTGAAGACATTAGGATTCCTTTTACATATTTTATTATATGCTGTGACATAGTTCCAAACTACCCTTCAAATACAACTCAGTTCTAGCTCTCTCCCCACAATTGTATCACTTGTCCTATCTGATCCTCCTTTTTCCACTCCTGCCTTAAGTTCACCCATAAAATCTATTCTATTCCATCATCTCTGGGATATCCAGGTATCCCCACAATCCCTTCATCTATACCTAATATGTGGATTGCAGCTTAGTTATAACTTAGTGGCTTATATCCACATATAAGAGAATATACTATATTTATCTTCCTGTTACATTACTCTGAATGACTTTTTTTTTAGAATTTACATTCATTTGCTTGTAAAATTCATGATATAAATTTTAAACAGCAGAATGATAATCCAATGTGCAAATGCACCACAATTCTCAAATCATTCTGCTGTTGAGGGGTACCTATATTGTTTCCAATTTCAGGTTATTGTGAATAAACAAGCTATGAACATAGTTGATCAAGGGACCTTAGGGTAAAGTATTCTTTGGTGTATGCCCAATGTATTATAGCATATTCTGAGATAGACTGTTTCCTACATCTGATAAAATTCCACTCTTGTTTCCATACTGGCTATACAAGATTGTCCTCCAAATAGCAATGAATAAATCTTCCCATTATTTCATATTCCTTCATATTATTTCCTTGCCAGCATGAGCTATCCCTTGTGTTATTGAGTTTAACCATTTTGACAGTCGTAAGATGAAATTTCATAGAAGTTTTGATTTACATTTCTTTGATGGATTAGGATGCTGAATATTTCTTCAAGTGTATGATAAAATATTTCTGTGGGATGAATCATACTTGATTAGTTTAAGTGATATTTTGATATGTTACTGGATTTTGTTTTCAAGTATTTTATTGAATATGATTATATCTATGATATTTCCTTAAATTAGACTGTCAAATAACCAATAAAAAATAAATATATAAATAAAATTACACAGTGAGACTTAATTATTTTCCTACCTTTCCCAACTGCTCCAAGCTCCTCTCCCACTCCTTTACCTATCAGACTTGTGTCCTGTTTTCTTTTCAACACAGCAATTCCAAATTACATTGGTCATACATTCTTGGTTGTGGATATTTGCCTTCACTGGAACATGGTAGACTTATCAGAATCTGCATTCTTAGAGAAAATGGAAATGTGCTTCTTAAGCAGATGCAGTTATCAATCCCTCTTCGCTTTGGGTTGAGACTTAATGCCTAGCTCTCCTCTGCATACAGACACCTGATATGGCTTGAGTTACATGAGGATTGTGTACATTGTCATATCCAGTATAAGGCAATGTGTATATTTGCCATGCTATGTTCCGAAGACACTATTTTATTATGTTCATTTACTATCTTTACTTCTTAGATACTTTTTACATTAACTTCAGTCAGTTATTTTGGGTCCTAGAATGAAGTGGTATGATACAGATGTCCCTTTTAAGTCAGTTTACTCTCTTACTATATATACCTGGACTGGTCTCTCAGTTAATCGTCATCAACTGCAAAGAGAAGTATCTCAGATAAATGTTAAAGATGCATTAATCTGTATATATAAAATATCCATAAATCAGATGAAAAATAAGGTTTGTCTTTCTGTGTCTGTGTTCCCTCACTTAAGATGACTGTTCCAAGCTTTAACTTGTAAAAGCCTGTGAAAGTCATAATTAAAATAAACCCATAATATTGAGTAAAGTGGAAGCTGTAATTAAAATATTTTCCATGTAAAAATTTTCACATAAACATGTTGGCAGCCAAAGTACAAGGCTTGAACATGAAAATGCACCCTCAGACAGAGTTATTGATTTAACAGGCTGGAAAGCCAAGGATGAGAAAGATTCTGCACAGAACCTTACCAACGTAAGCCAGAAGTGCATTGCTTTTGATAATGCATATTCCCTGATGGGTAAGGAAGGTATTCTTGTCAGAATGACCTAAGACAGCTTCAGCCTTGTTATTTAAATAAAAAAGGGGGAAAGATGGAGAGCTTTTGGGACTGCTTGGCAAGAATATGACATGGGCCAAGGACAAGAATGTAAGCTTCAGGCAGGAATCTGACATTAGGCAAGAACAAAGTAATTTCAGAGAAGGATCTAAATCTTAGGCCAGAACAAAAAGTAATTTCAGGCAGGAATCTAAATTTTAGGTTAGAACAAGGAAGTAGGCTTCAGAGATGAAAATGACTTTGAACATTGGGCTAGAACAGTGAAGTTGGCTCAGATATTTTAGTCATCCTGATAAACTTTAGAAACAGTGATCATGGAAGTGTTTATGGAATTTTGTTTATTGCCTTGCTTGTTCCTTGACTTTTTGTGTTTATTGTCCTTCTTGTTCCTTGACTATTTGCATCTATTGTATTTCTAGTCCCTCAAACTAGAACTGACCTTAATACTTGCATGTAGTTAAAATGGTATAAAAGCAAAAAGGAGGAGAAGGGTGAGATACAGGTCTCTAGGGAGGGAAAATGGGGAAAGGGGATGACATCTGTATTGTAAATAAATAAAATATCCAATAAAACATTTTCAAAGACAGATGAGGGAATCATAGAAGCTTATGAGATGTTCAAATATATGTTTTAAAAATTCATTCACAAATGATTCAGAAAAATAGAAAAAAGTTATAAAAATCTTTATTTATAGAAGGCAATATTAGCTTGATGCCATACCCAGAATAAGATCCATGAGAAAAAGAATATTTTATTCTAATATCTTTGATAAAATGTAGACTAATATATTCTCAGCAAAATGCTCGCAAGTTTAATTACATAATGCATCAAAAATATCATCTACCAGTTTTATTGCAAAAACTACAGGTACAACAAAGTTACATAAACAAATATATTTCGTTGTATAAACAGAATTAAAGACATAAATCATATGATCAATGTATTGGATGCAGAAAAATACTTTTACAGAATTTAACATTAGTTCATCTGAAAAATCCTAAATAATCAAGGGATACTAGGGACATATATAATAAAAGTAATAGTAATCCACTTTAAGTAATAGTTTAGAAAATAAATATTTTCAAATATTTATGAAAATTGAACTCCTTTAGTGATGTTAAGTTTTACTGTAAGAAGACTGTAAAATATAAAACCTTGTACAAATTTTCTTTACTTAATCTTAAATTACATATACTTTAATAAGACTGTGATAAGACATATAACTCCAAGTGTTACTATATTTAATTATGATAATATGTGATGTGGCTTAATATTTTAAAGAAGCATCTGTGAGTGGTACAAAGAATCATTATGAGTATTTTCAAAAATGTTGAAACAAAGAAATTAAACTGAATATCACCAAAAATTTGTCTGTATCACATAATCCTGTATATTTACTTTGATTGGACAAACTGTGAAAGATAGTTATGGTTTTTATGTTTCTATTATTTAATAAATACTATTTCTTTTGATGTTTTATATTGGATACAAAATTAAGAAAATTAGAAGCACTTCAGTGACTTACATCTATAACTACTTTTAAAACAAAATTGAGGTTACTAATGATTTGCCATTCAAAAATTATTTTCAAATAAAAGTTGGAAACTATATGCATGCAAACAGAAGACCTTTTTCCACATGCAAAATTAAAAGTATCAAGAAAGTGACAGCAGAAAGTAACATTCTCTGAAATTAATTTTAAGATGTATTTTAATTATACTAAACTATTAAAATAATTTTATCCAGTAAAGTACTAATGCCAATAATATTCAGCTTATAATGCTTAATACTCAACAAACTCTGCTTATATTTATTAAAATATTGTCATACTATTAATTTGCATTTTGATAAAAGTAAGAACACACAATTTTTTTTAGAAACTAAAATTAAGCCATCCTAATTAGCTAGAAGTCACATTAATGCCGAGAATTTTAGACTAACCCTTTTAATATTAATGACAATTTACACATATATCAAAATTGGAAGATTAATGAATTTAAGGAATCAATTTATTAACCACAACAATCCCACACTTAAATATTTTGGTTCCAATGTAAATATTTCAGAGGAAAAATAGGAAAGTTTGATATCCAAATGTGTTCCAAATGTAAAAGTAATGGCAAAGGAATTAAGCTTCTAATGTCAATACATAGAGCATATACTCACCAGTTTAGCATACACTATTAACAGTGGCTGCGTATTATTCACAGATACTGGCTGACCTTGAAAACCATGCACTATTCAAGAATGATTTGGAATGTCAAAAACTGATTCTGGAAGCAATGAAATACCATCTATTGCCCGAAAGAAGAACTTTAATGCAAAGCCCAAGAACTAAGCCCAGAAAATCTACAGTTGGAACTCTTTATGCAGTGGGGGGAATGGATAATAACAAAGGTATGTGAATATAGATCTCCATTAACCCATACCCTGTGTTGTATCCTGACTCAATTTTAATAACGTAAGTTGTATAAACTAACACTATTTATACATAGTTATTCTGAAACAATGCAATTAAAAAGTAAGGGAAACTTTAAAACTAATTCTTATTCATAATCTGTAGTCCCTGTGTCTATGTCTTCATAACATTGATTTATTATATTTGAAATTAAAATACAATTTAAATGATCTTCTTAGAAAGCAGGAACTAGATGTTGAATATATTGGAATGATACTTCATTTCTGAGACAAAGTAATACATTATGAGTAGACAGAGATTCTAGGAGTGCAATAATGAAGCGGCTCTACAACCGAGGATCTGAGCGTCTCACACTGAAGAGAGACAGATGAATACAGAAGAACTAATTAGTGTATTGTCAGTGAAAATAGTAAATTCTGCTTTGAATTTTATGTCTCAATAATTTCTTAGTTTGTTTAAAAAACGATATGTACACTCTAAGAATTTGTTATATAAGTTTTGTAAAAATGTGATAAATATGAATACATTGGTTCTCTATCTCTTTAGTTTACACACAAGTCATATATACACACACATATGTTCATTCATGTTTTGGCACACACACACACACACACAGAATATTACAGGCAAATTGTGTATACGCCAGTGAATAAATGCCATTTGCTGTTTCTAAATGGTATAGTTCACAATGAAAATTTAACATGCATGATCAATTACAGTTGTAAATATTCAGAGGACAAATGTTGTAAACATTAAATAATAAATAAATATTGCCAAAACATAACTATACTTTCAGAACAAAAAGGAACAGAAGTGTTAATTTGAATTTTTAGCTATTTAATAGCTGTTACTTATTAATAACTTCTGCAGAATACTTAAGGACATTGCAGTATTCTCTCTGGAATTTTTCTTTTATCCAATCCAACATTGATCTGGCCATAAAAAATTAAGCAAAAATATTTTTATACATGTTATATTTTCTACTTGTATTTTAGACTCCTGACTAATATTTAAAAAATATTAACATTGAAACTGGTGAAATCTCTATCTTTAGTACTGTTGCTAGAAGATAAAATAATATGGGAATATGTGTTCTGTTAAGTGAAATTGTTTGTGAGAATTTGATTTTTTCTATCCTGAAACTAGTCTTTCTTAAATGAAGAAATTCATGAGATATTAAACTTTCCAGGGTTATCTTAATTCTCTTTATTTAATAATTATGAATAACTATTCAGATATTATTACACTTATTTGAATACAATAACATATTTGGTATAGGTATTCTGCACACTATCAAATGAAAAATATGAACACAATTCAGCCTCAAACCCTTTGATCTACAGTGGGATTCAGCTTACATGATATTCTAGGACAATGGTGGTACAAAGCCTTTGGGAGTAACCCACCATACTTTGATATGGGTTTCAATCATGAAGTTTGAATCCATACTTGGAACTGCTTGGCTGCTCAAGAACTTGACACAATATGTTCAATTTTACTTAGAGTAAAACCCAACAATAAATGTCTAGATAAAACAGAAGACAAGACAATTAAAAACAACCATAAACTGACTCATACAACATGTCATTACATTCGGCTATACTATAGTATACCAGTTCCTTTCTCAGCCATCATCATAGGAAACGGAAAGAGTGTAAGAGTCAGAGGGGATGGAGGATATTATGAAAACATAGCCGTCTAAATAAACATGATCAAAGCTTATATGACCTCATACAGACTAAAAGTTGAATCCCCAGGGATGGTCCATTGAATCCAGATGGAAAGAATTGTGATGAGAAAGTAGAAGAAGTAGAGGGTTGGGAGATTTTACTGAAATATAGTATATTAGGAAAAAAATCTATTTTCAAGAAAAGGAACACACACACACACACACACACACACACACACACACACTATACACATAGATAGATAGATAGATAGATAGATAGATAGATAGATAGATAGATAGATAG
>NW_021620932.1:4359353-4407449 GCF_004785775.1 Grammomys surdaster
TAGATAGATAGATAGATAGATAGATAGATAGATAGATAGATAGATAGTTCATAGATAAATATCAGGAGTGTTAATAGCATATTTTTGATTATATGAGAAATACATTGGAAGCAAATTGTTTAAGTATTAAGGATTCTTATTATACTTTAGCCATAGAGGTATACTACATGCATATCACATATAGGTGGTGAATACAGGAAAAGAAATCAAATAATATTTCTTTTATAGAACAAAATCACTGGAAGAGCTCAATGAGAGAAGATGGACCTCACCCTTGAAAGACTTGAGTCCTCAGGGAAGAGGGAGACCTGATAAGGTGTAGGGCATTGTAGGGTTGTGGGAATATCCTCTTGGAGACAGGGGGAGGAAGAATGTTATGAGGAACTGGTGAAGGGCAGAACAAGAATGAGATAACTACTGGACTTTAAAAAAGATTAAAGATAATTTATAAAATAAAGAAATGTAAATACTGAATAGGAAATAGAGAAGTTCTGAGGATTTACATCCTGCTTCTGCTCACTCAAATACTCTCTGCATCTTACAAGTTTTTGCTATCTGTAAAGAGATTTTTTTTATATGTGTTTGCTTTCCTTAAAAGTTAGCAGGGCAATAGTAATAAATATATGAAAACATATGAAGTAGTAGACTGAGAGGTCAGCTTTATTAAAATACAGAACAAATCATAATTTGCTCTTCAGGGTTTAATTAATGATCCATATACCATTTCATTGTGGTTGTTTTATATGTCATATTAAATCTATAACTTTTAACATGGCTGTCCAACTGGCATTTTTCTGACTTCCTTAACTGACAGAATTCAGATCTGTCAATAACCTCTGTCAATACACTGATTGGTGTTATGTAGATATTGTGAATATGCAAACATTATCTTAACCCATTTTATAATGATGCACATTATCTATGCTTTTTTATGTATCCCAGGTTATGAAGTAGGAATTGGTTTTGTCCTGTGAGAAAAATGACTATAATTACGGTCTCCAAGAGCTACCAACTTTATCAATTAAAATGTTGAAACCAAAATGTATTAAAATAATGGTGCTGGATAGGAAATGTAATTGAGTGAATATAATGCCTACATACCTAAACTAATTTCTATTTCTATTCTCAGTTATTGTTTTTTTCAGTTGAAATATAAAGATGCCAGATATTGACTCAATAGTCTTATGGGATAGAAAGATAATACTGATGATGAAATTAGATGTATAAACATGAGGTTGCACCATAGGAAAACTATGATCTATTTAAGAAATGAGAGGTATTGGAACTGGTTTTAAAAAGAACAACTAATATTAACTCGTGATGGAAAATATAAACTAGATAAGATCTAGCAGTTTTTTTTCCCACTTGGGAACTCTGAATGTCTTTTATAAACAGGTGATACTCTTCAAGAGGGACCATCATTAAAATCAGAGAGCAATGCGTGTTTAAATATGTACTGTCACTTAAAATCCCCAAGCCCTGAAATCTAAGCAGATTATTCTAATTGTGTAGAAGTAGAATGATCAGATGAGATGTAGTGCATAAAAGCAAAAACTAACACTGCCAGGCATCTCTCTCTCTCTCTCTCTCTCTCTCTCTCTCTCTCTCTCTCCCTCTCTGTGTGTGTGTCTGTGTCTGTGTCTGTATATATGTGCATGTGTGTTTACTACAAATGAAGGTACCTCAGCAGTAACCAGGAAAACCCTTCTTACTTTATTACATAATAAAGCCAGATATGCTAGTAACTCTGAACGTAAGAGTATCAAAATTCTGTGAAATGATAGCAGTGTTACACAGGAAACATAGGAGGTAATAAATTGTTTACGAAAGTGACATTCATATGCACATGACGATGCCTAAATGCCTTAGAAGAAAACTATAATACAATTCAAGAGTGAAAACCCAAATAATAATTAAATAATAATTGTAAATTTTCAGTGTGCTGTGCAGGTGTTTCATTGTGATGATTAAGATAAAATAAAGAATCATTTACACAGGCAAAGCAAATGTTATCACTGAAATATTTTCCCTGAAAATTGCTATGTTAGGAATATGATGTTTCCACAAAACCTCTTTTGTTGCAAGATTAATTCCCAGATGTTTTCCTTACTAGATAGAACATTTATTAATATAGATAAGGTGAGGAGGTAAAGTTTCTGAGGAAAACTTAATGAATGTATTTATATCTTTGGTTTTTTTCTACTCTGTTTTCCAGTTCTATGAAATGACTAAGTTTGTTATATTCTTATCATTTATTTAGCAGAGCCAAGCATATGGTGTGAAATAAGGAAATAAAATTGTCATTCTTTTGAGTCAGTTAACTGACATATTTTTTAATGAGATAACAAGGAGATAGTTTGCATATTGCTTGTCACAAAAATCTGAAAAGAAAACACATCAGTAAGAATGAACTAATTTTAGCATGGTTTAAATAATTTAAGTATATTTGTTATATTTATTAATACTTATTAAAGGTCAATTTCATGGGTTTTGTTTATTCATTTTTATTTTATGTGTGGCCATGTTTTGTCCAATTATTTCTGTGCACTTGCACTATATTTGCTCTGCCTGAGATAGTCTTAAGGCAGTCTGGAGCTACTGGAACTATAGTTATATCCATAAGTTTCCATGTTATTGATGCAAATCGAACCCAGTTCCTCAGCAGGAAAAACAAATGTTCTTAAGCACAGAGCCATCCCTCAAGTCCTAATACTCCTTATTTTTAGATTTTCTCTTTGAAAACTGTAAGTGTATGTTGTTTGTTCTGTTTTTCTTCTCTGGCAGTGTGTCACTACATAGATAAGATTGGCTTGACAGTTAATGAGATACAGATAAGTCTTCCTCCTAAATTCTTAGGATATAGGCATATTTCATCTTGGTTAATCTTTTTTTAAAGTTTGGATGTGTTTGATTATGTACATAATGAGAAGTTACAAATCATGAATTTCTCTTTTTCTAATTGTTTTTCATTTTATTTCACTGGCTATATACCATATAATATCCACATATAGTGTATATATATATATATATATATATATATATATATATATTTATATTTATATATATGTATATATATATATATGTGTGTGTGTGTGTGTGTGTGTACATATACATAGGAGATATTGCCATTTTCTCTCCTCTAAAATAAAAAAGAAAATCATTTTTAATACCTTAGAGATTTTCTGTAAGAATCTAGTCGGCTTCATAACAACCCTGGCAAATTCTGAAGGAATGATGAATATTGTATAAGAAAATACACTGAGATTGGAAAAACATTAAGTTCCTGAATTCAGGATGCATTTTCTTTAGACAGACAGCTAAAGGGAATATTGCCTTCCAAAACAAATAAGGTATTTTCAGAAGAATATTTATCACCTGTGAGAACTGTCCTCCTATTTTAGTTTCAATAATTATAACTGATCTCTCTTCCTTAGCATATCAGAATGCTCTCTTAATTCTTACCACAAGATCTGGCTCTGCCAACTTCTGAGACTGAACAAAATTTTAGAAATATTGCTCAAGCTACATTTAGCATTTTTGCACTCATCTTCTACCTTCATTGCTGTCTCATCTTAAATTAATCAGAAGTAAGAAAATACCTAGATCCCACTAGCGGCCATACCATCCTAGGCTCTCCTGAGGGATGTGAATTCTGTGGTGACTACACTGTAGGCTCTGCAGAGTCCCTGGTTCACCAAGGTCAAGACCATGAAGAGAGACTCTGGCAATGTTCTAGGATGGTGCAATTCCTGGCCTCTGTGCATAGAGCTTTCCTCCAAGAAAAAACAGAAAACAGTACTGGCTTTACTGATTTACATTCTGATGCATCTGGACATTAGCCTCTTCAATAAAATGTCATTTAAGCTAAAGAATTATTTAACCCAAAGCTTCAGAGTTACTCCTATGAAAGCTGACACAAGAAACAGAGGCCCTCTGTACTAGAGTGACAGAATTTTCTGTCTGAAACTGTGATTTTTTTCAGATATATAATAAATTTACAGATTTTACTTTATTTCTGTATTTACTTCATGTCACAGTGGAAATTTCTCTGCATTTGTGAAGGGCTTCTTCTTGAAGATTAAATTGAATGCCATCTTAGTCCTTTCTATATATATCACAATATTTATTATAATCATCATAATCCTCCATAATTTAAATCATGACTAGTTTTCTTAAGATGCTTAATTTTATATTAAATCTACATGTGATATGTAGGAAAATATGATGTCTTTTAAAAAATGAAATGAAAGCATTAATACATTTGGAGTGTACTTGCGAATATTTTTTCTAATAGATTAGATCTATAATTGGTTGAAGCTATAGATATGCTATACAGAGCTGCAAGTCTATCCATATATTTAGTTTATGTATCATGACCAATACTGGCAATGCTAAAGAGCATAGGAGTATATATACCTTTTTCTAGCTGTTTTTATATGCACATTCACATTAGTTTCCTTGTTTTTAGACCAGTAATATTTTGGTGTAATAATCAATAATTAACTGTCTTTGGACCGTTTTAGGGCTTACATTTTAAGTTTGTTCTGATGTGGCAAGGTTTGCTGGCTTAGAGCTATGGCAACCTTACAAAATGTACCATATTGGATGTCTAGTGTGTCTAGTATGTTCTACTGCATTGTTTTGTATTGGTCAAAAGAAAAGTAGATTTCCAGACCTTATTCATGGCATGCATAGCATTAGCTTTCTGTGACAGCTTACTTCCATGTTGTACCAATTTTGGATAAGTGTCTCTGTTTCCTTTCTTTCTTTCTTTCTTTCTTTCTTTCTTTCTTTCTTTCTTTCTTTCTTTCTTTCTTTCTTTCTTTTGTTCTTTCCTTCCTTCCTTCCTTCCTTCCTTCCTTCCTTCCTTCCTTCCTTCCTTCCTTCCTTCCTTCCTTCTTTCTTTCTTCTGAAAAATGTATCCTACTTTAAAATCCCATGATGTAAAAGTTATGTGATTCAACAGGATAAAATTGGTAATTATTCCAAGATGCTAGAAAAAAGGACTTGCATATATTCACCATAAATATTTTGTGGTAAATGAGGCGATAGATATCATTAACCTAGTTACCCTATGAACACGTATCGAAACATCACATGGAATGTGTGCTTGTTTCTATCACTGAAACAAAATATGTTAGATAAACAACATATATGGAAGAAAAATGTGCATTCTTCATACTCTGAGATGCTTCTGTCATTGGTTAGTCTCATTTTAATTTTTTTTAACTTGGTAGCAGAGTACAAGCTGGTGGCAGGGCACTGGAGAAGGAGGTCTGTGTCAGTTGTGATTGAATAAAATACAAAAGAATAAAAATTGGCAATAGGGCTGCAGACTTATTTACAAGCCAGAGCAATTAGACAACAAAAGGAGGTCAAAGGAATACAAATTAGAAAGGAAGAAGTCAAAATATCACTATTTGCAGATGTTATGATAGTATACTTAAGTGACCCCAAGAATTCCATCAGGGAACTCCTAAACCCGATAAATAACTTCAGCAAACTGGCTAGATTTAAAATTAACTCAAACAAATCAGTAGCCTTCCTCTACTCAAAGGATAAACAGGCTGAGAAAGAAATTAAGGAAATATAAAATACCTTTGTGTGAATTTAACCAAGCAAGTGACAGATCTGTACAACAAGAACATCAAGTTCATGAAAAAAGAAATCGAAGATCTCAGAAGATGGAAATATCTCCCATGCTCATGGATGGATTAACATAGAAAAAATGGCCATTTTACCAAAAGCAATCTACAGGTTCAATGCAATCCCCATCAAAATTCCACCTCAATTCTTCAGAGTTAGAAAGAGCAATTTGTAAATTCATTTAGAATAACAAAATACCCAGGAAAGTCTAGAGGGAGGTAGGACACATGAGCTGTGTGTTGTGACTGAGGAAGCTACATTGATGAATGACATTGGACATACACAGTGCTAGTTGAGACTTCTTCCTCCTAAACAAAAATATGCCTTTGTTTTATTTAACTAGCAAGGCTTGGTTACTATCTCTCTTTTTCTCCCAATTTTATGAGAATTTTAAAGGTATGTATCAAACTCTATCACCTGAAGTCCAAGTGCAGCCAACCATTGTTGTATTGTTTACAACTGTGTTTCTTAGATTTTAATGGTTGGAAAAATATAAAAGAAAAATGATAAAATTTTATGATTCAATTTGATTTGCATGCTTCATATTTACATTTTAAACTCCATAAAATTTAATTGGTTATTGTTCATTTGTTTACCTTTTATATAGTTCATTATACTCTATGGTGGTTATGTAAGGGCAACAGAGAAACTCACAAGGCAACTTTCAAAGTCTTTGGTTTTTATTTCCTCTCTCTCTCTCTCTCTCTCTTTCTCTTTTTGTTAATTATTCCATTTGTTTACATCTCAAATGATATCCCCCTTCCCAGTTATGTCTCCACAACCCACTCTCCCACATCTGCCTTCTCTTCCTGCCCTTTGCCTCTATGAGATTGCTCCCCTACCCACTCTGGCCCCACGGCTCCAGCATCCCCCTAAGCTGTGGCATAAAACTTCAAGAGGACCAAGGGCCTCCCAACTCATTGATGTTAGACAAGGCCATCCTCTGATACATACGTATCTGGAGCCCTAGATTCCTCCTTGTACTATCCTTGGTTGGTGATCTAGCCCCTGGGTGCACTGGGATTCTGATTATTCTGACATTATTCTTCATATAAGGTTACAATCCCTCTATTCTTCTCTAGTCCTTCCACCAGCTCCCTGATGAGGGTCACTGAGTTCAGACTGGTGTTTGGAACCAAACATCCCTATCTGCGTTGGCCAGGTGCTGGCAGAACCTTCCAGAGAACAGCCACAGAAGGTTTCTGTCAGCAAGCTCCTCTTGGCAATAGCAACAGTGTCAGGGGGTTGGTGTCAGTAGACAGGATGGATGCCTAGGTGGAGCAGTTCCCAGATCTCCCTTCTTTCAGTCTCTGCTCCATTTTTTTCCTCTCTCTTTCCTAAGTACAGGAACATTTCTGGGTTAAAAACTGAGATGGATGGGTGGTACCATCCCTTGACTGAGGGCCATGCCTATCTACTGCAAGTGGTCTCTATAGGTTCTATCTCCCCTTAGCTGAGCATTTTGACTAATGTTCTGGGAGCCTCTCTTCCCTGGCCTTTGGGACCCTCCAGTGGCTATCCCAGTTCCTCATCCCCCACTTCCACATATTTGCCGGACTGAAGTATCCACATCCTGGTCTTTCTTCCTAAGCTCCATATGGTCTGTGGGTTGTATCATGGACATTGTGAGGTTTGGGGCTAATATCTACTTATCAGTGAGTACATGCCTTGTTTGTTCTTTTGTGTCTAGGTTACTTCACTCTGGATATTTTCTATTTCCATCCATTTGCTTATGAATTTCGTGAAGTCATCATTTTTATCACTGAGTAGTACTCCATTGTGTAAATGTACCAAATTTTCTGTATCCATTCTTCTGTTGAAGGACATCTGTTTTTTTTTTCCAGCTTCTGGCTGTTATAAATAAGGCTAGTATAAACATAATGGAGCATGGGTCCTTGTTATATGTTGAAACATCTTTTGAGTATATGCTCAGGACTTGTACATATGGGTCTTCAAGTAGAACTATTTCCAATTTTCTCAGGAAACATCAGATTGATTTTCAAAGTGGTTTTACTAGCTTGCACTCCCACCAACAATAGAGGAGTGTTCCTCTTTCTACACATCCTCACCAACATGTGCTGTCACCTGAGTTTTTGATTTTAGCCATTCTGACTGGCATAGGGAGGAATCTCAGGGTGTTTTTGATTTGTATTTCCCTGATGACTAAGAATGTTGAACATTAATTTAAGTGCTTCTCAGACATTTGAAATTCTTCAGTTGATAATTCTCTGTTTAGCTCTGTACTCCATTTTTAATAGTGTTATTTGGTTTTCTACAGTCTAACTTCTTGAGTTCTTTGTATATTTTGGATATTAGCCATCTGTTGAATATAAGGTTAGTAAAGATCTTTTCCCAGTCTTTGGGTTGCCATTTTGTCCTATTGACAGTGTCTTTTGCCTCACAGAAGCTTTGTAACTTTATGAGGTTCCATTTGTCGATTGTTAGTCTTAGAGCATGAGCCATTGGTGTTCTGTTCAGTTGTGTGTGTGTGTGTGTGTGTGTGTGTGTGTTTCTAGGAGCTTTACCATAAAGAAGCAAAGTGGAATTATAAGAGGCTCAAAGTTAGTCACCTTCAGACATGGGAAGAATTGACATGGGATAATGTGATGAGAATATATAAAGGAACAATTTGCGGACTGGGAACAAAAAGAAAACTTACACTTGATGGAATTACTCACAGTAATGATCTTGTGATTTATCAAATGTGAGGCTTGCTGCTTGGAGACAAGTGTTATTGAAGTCAACAGTAGTCCAGGAAATCCATGCATAGCACAATCATATAAGTGAGGTTTACCTATGTTAGTTATGAGGGTAAATTATGCTCCCTGCTATGAGGAAAACAGAGCTGGTATGTCATGGCAGGATGTGAAGATCCCTGCAAGAATCTGAAAAGTTATCTTTGTTTTGATTAATCCAAAGGAGAATAAAGTGAAATATACTGTTCTCTTGTTGACGCAACTTCCTTCATGTACTTTTCTAAGTACTGTGTAACAGCAGACTAGCAGAGAGCCATTTCATGCCAAACTAAATCAATTGTAGAAGACTATTTGGTTTCTTGGAATATACAAATTAAGGTAAAAGAATCTGAGTATCTTTCAATCCTATATTCCTAGGAGAATGTAGTAGAGGTAACACAATTGAATTATTGGGTTGTTGCATTTATCAGGTTACTCATGACGGCAATGGACACTAAATGAAACTCAGTGAAATATACCTTGCCAATGGCATGTCAAGCTCATGGGTACAGTATATTCATTTGATGGTAGTTAGCTGAGTGGACAAGTAAAATTAAATGAGCTTTCATTTCATTTTGCAGTATTACCTCTTTGTTTATGGCCTTCTGGTAGCCAAAGGCATATAAATAATTTGACTAACAACTGCAGTCTAATCAGCTAGCTGTAAATATTCCATGAGAATATCAAACAAACACTCTTAACATTACTAAGGACAAAGGTTGGAAAAAAGAAGTTGAAAATTTATGAGCATGGAGAAATTTAACTACCATCTAAAAATGACAAAATGACTTTCTTCCTTTGATCATCTTACAGTGAGCAAAATCCATGATATATTCACATTCAATCTATGCCTTGCAGTTACCTATATTTTACACAAAGAATTTATCTATCTTTAGGAGTATGCATGGTATAATTTTCCCTCTCTCATTAAAGGATTTGAAAAAATCATTTTAGTCTGAATCTGTCTATTATTATCATTATTGTTGAGAGAAAACTTAGAAAGTGACATATCTGTTGATATTAGCCATTTGACCTGATTATTTTACTTCCTTGGGTTGATATGCACACACAGTTCTACTGTCAAGAACTTTTAAAGCGAACTGTTCATTCTGAAATTCTATAATTGGATATTTTAAAGCACATAACTGAGCACATAACTAAATTTTGTAGTAAGGAAATGATTCCCTTATAATTATGTGTCATGAAACCTAAACCTTTGCAATTATTGAGTTATAATAACCCTAAAATGCTGCCTTGATATTTTAATTTTTATTATTGAATAAAATAGATATAATAAAAGCAACTGTGTTGGTTTGGTTTTTGAGTGCTGGCCTACGTGATGCTCCTCCTGTAACCCTAGTCATTCACTTCAGTTCCACATCAGTTCCTTTTCTTTGAACTTGAATCACATTATAGAGATTACTGGTTCAAGGTCACCGCTTTTCACAAAGCTATAGAAACAACTCAAAGCCATGAATCACAGCTTGTCAGCCTAAGCTGGCTTTGCTTTGCACACAAGAGCTGTCTTCTGGAATTGCTGTCCACCCATCATGTTGTTAATAGTCATTTTCCAGAGAATCACAGTCCCCAAGGACACCAGGGTAGGAACTGAGTTAAATGACTTTAACTGCTTTCTTAATGTTTTTTAGTTAGGAGAGATGCTCATGAGTTAAGTGAAATTTGTGTTGATGTCCATCCCAGAGAGTCTATAACAAAAGGCACTGTAGCCCTCAAGCCATTTCTGTTAAAAAGGAGTAGAGTCTCTGCCCGGTGAAAAGTTAATTACTGGTCCACGCCTCTTGCTGTTACAGCTATCTTGTCTGGAAAGTGATAAATCACTGTGGCTATTGAAAGTATAAATTTATCTCATACTTCTTATGATAGGTGACATCCTCAATCAAAACAATCTGAATTTCATCTACTGATAATGTATTTTGCCTCATGGTAAAGAATTTAGAAAATATTATTCTACAATTTAAGGAGCAGTATAATCTAGGAGTTTTAAGGAATAAAGAATGACTGGTGATTGTCTTATGATAAAATACCTACTGGAATTATAAATCATTGAGTATCTTATATTCATTTTGATAATTCTTAGTAAAATATAGAGTAACTGTTAATGAATTTTCTCTTCATGCTAACATAGTAATTCTTCTTTTTTAGGCCAACATAGGATCTATGTCTCTGAGTATTATGTTTCCATATGTTTCACAAATAACTATATCTTATGATTTCTCTATGTAGTTATTCTCTGATAGAGAAAGAGGCTTCTCAAAGTTAAATTTCCAAGAGCTAAATAAAGACAAAATATAAAATAGAGTTAAGTAGAAGTCATCAAGCAGCTACCAAGTGTGACAAGACGTGTCCCAGTGAAGTAAGAACACTTTAATGCATCAGAAAGACTTTGTAACAGTTACATTTTGTTACAGAAAATGATCATTTAGGGAAAAGTGTGTTTTTCAAGTGTTTATAGCTTTCTATGGAGATTAATGGGACTTCTTGTCCTTTACAACACTCTGATGTACTGTGTATTTTTTCCATAGATTCAAATTTACTAGTGAGCAATGTTCAAGACATTAAATTTTTTCTTCCATTTATTTTTCTTGTATTTTGAACAAAGGCTGAAAAATTGTAACCACATTATGTGAAAAATGTGCCTTGAGACATTAGCTCCTCAATCCCAACATATAGAGAAATGGCTTGATTTAGCAAATGAAGTAAAAGAACCTTAATTTGTAAGTATAATGCTACATGAGTATAACTTGTCAAGTAGTATGAATTTATTGTACTTTGATGTCAGTATCTGAATTATGAAATAATAGATTATAATTTTAACTTTAAGATTTTACATTTATGTTAAAATATTTTACTCAGTTACATTAAAACATGTAGCATTACCTATTTCCTCGTTACATAACATAGTTTAATATGCAAACCTCCCATATCTATGGAGAGTAATATTTCATGCTGATTTAAAGTTTACCACCTGTTTTGTTACCACTATCAAGTCAGCAAAACTCTCAACATGGAAGTTAGGAGGCCCAGTAAGAATGATTTCCAGCTGCTGAGGTGATTTATGACTCTTTAGAGATGAAAGAATGAGATTTTTCCAGGAATTTTGTCCCTGAGATGTTCTTCATGCTCCAGTGGATGTTCTTAGAGGAAACAATGTTTTTTGATTTCGTTGTTGTTGTTTGTTTGTTCGTTTGGTCAAAATATAAATTTGGGAAAGAAACATGGTAGAGGTGATAAAGCTTATGTTAAGTAGAGTCAAATTATGGTGGATTTGTTCAAAATATAGTATACTATATATATATGAAAGAAATCCTCAAATAATAGTAATGACAGTAAAATAACACATAAGTCTGTTGGTTATATAAAATATTTACTTATTAAGAAATGAATTCATTTTGTTTGCATATTCTTGTTGACTTCTTAATTTGTTATATATTCTTATTGACTTCCCATTAACTATTTGCTAATAATATTAGCACTTTCCAAAGGAAGAAAGTCTCATTCTTTCACTTTTAGGGCCCAAGTTCAACATTAAGCTCCTGAGTGCTGTGTACAAAATTTTACTGTGTAAAGGAACATAATTAACAGAACAACATAGAAGTACATGGTTCCAGCTTCATTACTTGCAGTCTATGATTTGCTGGCAATAACACAGAGGGAGACAGTGAAGCAGAGAACCTGTAGCATCCTCCAAATCAGGAAATTAGATGAGAACAGAAAAGGAAACACAAGGTTTAACCTGAGTATTCTATATCCTCTACTTAGGATGTGTCTCTCTCGAAAGTTTCTTCCATCTTTCAAAATAATGAAATCAACTATGAACCAAGACTTTACTATTTATAAATCTATATTGGACAATTTATGGTCAAGTTATAAAATTTGTCCATATCTTCGAAAGCCTTGTGTTATCATGAGGAATGTATTTACTCTATCTTCAAGAGTCCAAGTAAATCTAACAGGTCCATTATTGCTCAAAAATTCATGCTGAAGATAGCCTGTGAGACTAGAAACAAAATTTATCTACGGGGGCTTTTGAAAAGCAAAATAAGTCACATTCAGATGGAGGAATGGTTACATCAAAAGAGGGATGTAACCAAATATTTACCCTTCCGAAGACTACAAGCTTCGTATCCTGGGTCTCTACCTCTGACATCTGACACATATGATGGATGTATAAAGACCCCACCAAACAGAAACCTATTCTCTTGTATGCAGGTACTAAGTTTAGCTGTATTTTCACTCACAGATATACTGTATGTTGCTCTTCATGATTTTCTGGTTTCTCTGCTGCATTTTGTCCCTCAGGTTTATAGTTTAAATATAATTCTGATCCACCTAATCATTGTCTGGGTCACAAGCTTCCATTAGAATTCTGTGGGGACATCTTCATGACAGTAATCTGCATGGTGAGAAAGCCTTTTCCATGTGAATAATGTCAAGATTGGGAGATCTGACATTCCAATCTCACTTGGCTCTCAGCCATAGCAGTCTCTGAGCAACTGGAAAGCTAAAAGGAGGAAAGACCTCCTAGGCATCCGTGTAGCAGAGTCACTCTGCCAAAACCTTTCAAGTGAGTTTCTATGATTAGCACTGTCTTAACAAATCGCTTTCTAAAATATTTATAAGACATCTTTCCCCTTCATGCATTCTTGCTTCATTTTTTCAAGGTGCACATGTCTCTATTATTCTTACCTTCTATAGCACCAACTTAATTATGCTGCTTTTCTTGTTTATCTCCATCTTTCCTTTCCTTTTTTCCTTTTTGTTTATCATTCTCATTCTCATGGCTTACAGTAGCAACCAAAAACCAATGCTATGTGCTAGGAAACCCCAGTTCTTGGTAATGTTGAGATTTCCTCTTCTAACCTGTTGAGTTAGTTTCCTTTGCAATCAGACTATCATATGGTCTTAGAGGACTGAGAAACTGAAACCATGTTCTTTGCCAGACTGTAGAACGGATGGCATTTACCAATTTGCAACAGTCCTTTTCCTGCATCCAAAGCCTCATAATACAATCTTACTCTCTGTGTTCATATTAGTGCTCTATGCTTTTAAGCACTCACAGAATCACTCTCTAAGGCTTTGTAGATACATTGTTTTTCTCCCAATATTTTTAAATTGCTTCCCACTATTTTTCCCAAAGTCTTAGTAAAATTCCATTTTATTCATTTGTATTTATTTATTTATTTATTTACTTTTCATCTCAATAAGCCCCCCCCCCACTCCCAGTCCTCTCTCACAGACCTCCTTCCTCCATTTCCCCTTCTGATTCTTCTCTGCAAAGATGAACCGTTCCCAGGTTCTCCCAACCCTGGTATATCAAGTCACTGAAGGACTAGGCACAACTTCTGCAACCAAGGGCAGACAATGCAGCCTAGTTAGATGAAAAGTATCCACAGTCAGGGTAAGCTCTTGCTCCAGAAGTTGGGGGACCTACATGATGACCAAGCTGTACATCTGCTACATATGCAAAGGAGTCCTAGGTCCACTCTCCGCTAGCTCTGTGATTCAGGGTCCAGTCACTGGGGGCCCCCAAATGTCCATGTTAGTTAACACTGTTGGTATTCCTATGGAGTCCCTAACCCCTTTGGATCCCTCAATCCTTCTCCCAACTCTGCCACAAGGCTTCTCAAGCTCCATGTAATATTTGGCTATGGTTCTCTGCATCTGGATCCATAGGCTGCTGGTTGGAGTTACTCTCATGCTAGGCTCCTGTCTGCAAGCATAACAGAATATCATTAAAAGGGTCAGGGATTGGTTCTTGTCCATGGGATGGATCTCAGTTTAGGGCAGTTGTTGGTTGCCAATTCCCTGTATCTCTGCTATAGCTTTGCCCCTGCACATCTTTTGGGGCAGTCGTTGGTTGCCAATTCCCTCTATCTCTGCTATAGCTTCGTCCCTGCACATCTTTTAGGGAAGAGACATTTTGGGTTGAAGGTTTTGCAGATGGGTTGCTCTCCTTATATGTCCAGTGGGAATCCTGCCTAGGTACAAGAAGTGACTACTTTAAGCTCCATCTCCCCCACTACAAAAGTCTCAGTGAGAGTGACCCCTATAGTCGACATGCTACCCTCATCCCTGGTCTTAAGAATCACATTTTCAGGGTTAGTCATAGTAATGACTTCACATCTTTGCTATTTATTTTCAGTGTTAGTCAGATTCTTAACCAATATGACAAAGAACTTGACAGCAATTTAAGAGTAGGAATGATTGATTCAATTTGAAAGATTCTAGATATGGTTAGTTCTGCCAATTGATCTGAGCCATGTAAGTGAAATTTATTATTGATATAATTATTAATCATCAATAATTTATTATGGACCATCAATAAATGATTAACTTTTGTAATAAGCATTTCAATTAATTAATATTTTCTTCATCAATTGTAATTTATCAAATGACTATGAAATATATTATATGTTTTGAATGCTGTGTTCTTCATTTGCTTTCTCTTAGAAACTGTCCAAACATTTAATAATTTATTTTCTAGTAAGTTACAATTGAGCACTGAAATTAGTAATGGTAAATGTTATTATGATGTAATTTTGATTATGGAATATACTAATATCCACAATAATTCATCATTCAGGTTTTCTTATACTTGTAAATATTCACATGACATTTTCTAGCAAAGTTTTATAGTTTTCTTCCTCTAGCAACTGTGCTTTGCTAGCTGGGTTTATTCTTCCATAGTCATTGTTACTGATGATTTCTTTTAAATAACTTCTTTTCACAATATTGGTGGGTTTAACGTTTATAAAATAATTGAACTGGGGCCTGGAGACTTGGCTTAGTGGTTAAGAGAATTTGTAACTCTTAGAGAGCTTTCTAATTTGTTTCTTAGCACTCATGTCAGCCACTAGGATTATGAAATTTCTGGTTGGTGACCTGGCACATGGAAAATTATTGTGATGGTTGTAATGTTTATATAGTTTCCTTATTTAATAAAATTGCAAGAAAATAGTAATTTGCTTCTATGTTCAACCAATATTTTACCTGCTATAGTGTCATGTGCATTCATTTAAAGTACGTGTTCTACAGTTCCGTTTTTCATAAAAATGTGGATGTGTGGCAGCTGATAAAATGTTTATTCGATGAAAAATTAAAGAAATAAGTAAGTGATTTGTGATTACCGTAATCATTTCCAAGCTTTGTTTCTGTTATCATGTGTATCAGGAAAAAACCCAACTTGTTTTTAATATTTTCTTCTGAAGTGTCTGTCATTATTAGCTGCTCTTAAAGAGAACATATTTCATGTTGTAATAATTTCGTAATGATTTAATAGCATCAAGATCATCACCAGTATTGGACTAAGAGTCTAAGTGTTTCATAATTGATTTTTTCCACTTAATAGCAATAAATGATTGTGCAGTGGCAAATCAATGCATGTTTTCACTGGTTCCTCTCCCTGTGTTAGCTATTTGCAGCTTTCAGCTGCCCCAGTTCTTTCTAATTTATGGGTTTGTAAAAAAGCTTTAGAAGTCAGGTAACTCAGTTTATTAATGTTCCATTAAAACTATAGACAAAAAGCTTTAAAAAAAAAAACCTTAGGTAGGGATTTTCTAGTCAGTTGAAAGGAGATTTATCCCCAGCCTAGGTATCTTTTTTTGACGTCTATTTTGTCAGTTCAAAAAAGCATATCACTTAATTTTGTGCTGTCTGTGTTCAAGATGAATGAAGTTGCTCAATAATTGGATTATGCACAGTGCGACAAAACCTGCCCTCTGTAAGGCCAAAGAAGAATCCATAAGCACTAATCGCTGTAATCACCATTGCTTTTATCAATGAACACCATCTGCAGAGACTGAGGATTGGGCCTCAATAACAATTTGACCATTTTTTTCAACATTTGTGTTTTGAGAAAAGAGACTACCTCTTGTATCATGAAGGAAATGATTTTATGTTTTTATTGTATCTTCCACCTTCTATGAAGGTTGGAAAGCAAGTGTGTTCTACAGCATAAAATACAAATAAGATTAATGAAGTTTTGCTACTCAAATTATTACCACACAGGGCAATTTAGATCGCAATCATATATTATCTCAGATTCCATCAACTTAAAAGTCTGCCATGACTGGCTTCTGTTCTCTATTAAGAACTATAAAGAACTAGATCTTGCCGCATATGTGCTCTTGGATGGTAAATAGGATTCTTCCAAATCCAAGTTGTATTCAGATTGTTGGAACAAATCTCTCTTATAATTAGATGACTTTAATGCTACCTCGCACCTGGATTACTACAAAGGAATTTGAATTCTTTCTTCAGTGTTCCCTCCGTCTTCATACATTATGTTGGTATCTTCTGTTTATGTTCTAAATTCTCCAATTGCTCCTTTTATTAAAGTAGTCCAAGTGTTAATTTTTCCAGTGGCTATATCATCAAAATGGCATAGGAAGACCATGTATGGTGCCTTAAAACATAGAACATATAAGTCAAGGGAGTGATATTTTATCATAATCAAGTGTTCTCAAAATCAGTTAAAAATATCTGAGGATGGGGAGTTTTATTCTGCCAATCATTTCTATTTAATAGAAATGAACAGAGAAAATTCAAAATAGTGAAATTTATTATATTGGGCTTAAGAGTTAGGTTAGTGTTGATCAACCAAATGTATTGTGAGGAATACTCCAAAAATAACTACAGGTTTATTTATATACTAGTCATGAAATAATTATCATTATATTTTTAAAAAATTGGAATTGATTCATCCTCAAAACTCTTTGAACAAATTAGCTGCTCTTTAATTTATAAATCACTACTCAGAACCTTTTCCTTAATCTTTAACATATTTTAATAACATTTAATAACATTTCAGATGTTCTTAAATCAAAGACTGTATTTTCTAATTACTTGAAGTGAGTTGGAATCTCTGCTTTGCATTCCTCCACTGAGTTACTACTTTGAATTCTCTCAGTAACGGAATGTGACCTGAGAATTGTAAACTGAAATACAGCACTTTCCTCCCAGGGTTGTATCATTGCAATAATAATCCTAACACAATTAATTTTTCACAATTTCTTTTGGCACTATTACAAGTTTTACTGATAGTTCCATTATTCAAATAACACAATAGAAAATTTCCCATTTAAATACATGCTTTAAAACGAGTTCTCATGTGGATCACTTTTACTTATAAATTTAAGAATTATCAAAAATGAATATTCAAAAACCCTACTGCAAGGACAAATTTATTAACATTATTCGACATGTTATGCATATTAGAAATGATATTTCCAATTCAATTCAGTTGATACATTAATTTAGGATGCTGTTGGTTTGCTAAATTAGAATATTTATTTTACACATTATTGGTGTACAAGGTTAAACCTCACAGAGTGAAAGCGAAATTCTTTTTTTCTGTATTATGTTTTATTGGGTATTTTATTTGTTTGTTAATTTTCCTTTATTTATTGGATATTTTATTTATTTACATTTCAAACGTTATCTCCTTTCTCTGTTCCCCTTCCCCAAAACCCCTTATCCCATACCCCCCTCACCTATTGCTATGAAGGTGTTAAAATCACCCACCCACCCAATCCTGCCTCACTGCCCTCCAATTCTTCTACACTGAGGCAATGAGCCTTCAGAGGACCAAGGGCTTATCCTCCCATTGATGCTCAACAAGGCCATCCTCTGCTACATATACATCTGGAGCCATGGGTCCCTCCATGTGTACTCTTTGGTTGGTGATTTAGTCACTGGAAGCTTTGGGGGAGAGGGGTTCTGGTTGATTGATATTATTGTTCTTCCTATGTGGTTGAAAACCCCTCCAGCTCCTTCAGTTCATTCTCTAACTCCTCCATTGAGGACCCGTGCTCAGTCAAATGATTGGCTCCAAGCATCTACCTCTGCCAGAGCCTGACAAATACAGAGGTGGAAAGCAAAATTCTTCTATGAGAATTTTAAAAATAATATAACACTAGCAAGCAATAGAGACCTTAGAAAGTAAACTTGTAGATCTACCACGGGCAAGCTATAGTTTCTCTAAGTGGATCTGGCTCTCTCCTTGTGTTTATGAAACTAGGCATTATTGCTAACTCAATTTAGTGTATTATAAATACTGTTCCAGGACTTACCAATGGCAATATCAAAGAAACAATGACAATGTATAATTATTTAATTAAGATTAGACACAAATTATTTTGCCTCCACATGAATAATGCCTTTCTAATCTTTTATAAAATTACTGTAGTCATCTAGTCCTATTCATATTGATATTTGAATCTATAAAATGACAATTGTTGCCTTTAAGACACAAAAACCGGAAATTAGCCTGAATGAATTTGTTCTTTCTCTGGCATAATAAGCACCAAAGTCAATGCATAATTCTCAAACAAAAGGAGGAACTGCTGTCATTTCAAGATTGAAAAATGTAAAAGAATTAGTGATAATAATTTTGATGAAATACATCCAGAAAATAAAATACATTGTTAGGGATATTTATTAAAGAATAGTACTACTACTAAATTTTACCAGAAACAAAAATGTGTTTATCAAAGATATACTTGACTTATTAATTGCAAAGTAGGACCTGGAAAAAATGGCTCAGTTTTTAAGAGCAAAGGTGAGATCATAAGAGAGTACATTCAAATAGCCATGAAAAATCCCAGATATGATACATACATCCAGGTAACCCTAGAACTTTTGGAGGAGAATCAGGATTTTGGAGACTTTCAGACTGCTAGCCACACTTCAGTTTCAATGAGAGACTCTGTCTCAAAGTACTAATTTAGGGACTGGCAGAATAGAATGCAAGACATCACACTAATCTCTTGCTAAATGACTGTTCACATTGGCATGCATACCTTCACACATGTATACCTACAAAACACACACACACACATGAATACACACTTACATATACATAGCTAATACATTTATGAAGCAAAATAACCAAATAATCAAATAACTAATTATTTTGGCCAGTGTATGTATACTACACAAATACAAATTATTCTCTCTTATTTTTAAACTATGTATAATGAATAACTGTTGAGGACTGATGTGCAAAACATCTTATTGTTTTTGCTAGACAATGTTTCACAAAATTCATTCATGTCCTTGTCATTGAACTCTGTTCTGCTAAGCAACATACCAACAGAAAGATTATTTGGTGAAAGACTTAAGATTTAGGGGTCTGGAGATATTGTTTAGAGAATAGAAATGCATATTAACTGGCCTAAAACAAATGCAGAGGCTAGATATAAGGAAGTGAATGTGGTTTGCAATGTGCTTGAGTATACTCCATTCTCATTCAATATTTTCACTGTGCCCATTCAATGAGGCCTTGATGTACCCCATATGAAATAGAAAACCTGGCTACTTTCCCTTTGTATTAATACTGGACGATTTAATAAGATGATTGTAATATAAAGAATGCGGCCAATGGAGATGCTAGAACACCTTAAGGCCAAGTTAAATAGGGCATATATTTACCTGACTCTGTGTGGGTGATCATTCTGTAGAGACCCTTCTGAGCCTCTCCTACTGACCACTTATTGTACTAAGTTGCAGTTCTTTAATGTTCCCATTTTTGATAATAACAGTACTCCATGACAGGACCACTAGAAACCCAAGTCCCACCACCCTCTCACCACACGTGTTTATGTGCATGCTTGACTCCTTGACTTAGCAGATCACTGTGACTAAAGTAAAACCAATGAGCCACTCTTCTGGTATTTGAAAATTAGTGGTTATAAACCCTATGTGACACTTTATTACTTCTTTTTCATTATTTTTACCATTTAATATAACTATTTAGGACAGAGTAGGATGTTGAAGGAAAAATGTTTTTGAAGCATATGTGCTATTGTTGGAGATTTGTCTCTGGAGTGAGCATTGAGAATAAAAGGCTCCTGGCAAGCCCCATCTCCTTCTCTGACTGCTCCCTACATATCAGAATGAAAACCTCTCAGTTCCTGCTCCAGCATCATGCCTATGTGCTCGCTGAAATCATGACATTGTACTAACCCTCTAAAGTTATAAGAAAGCCCCCAATCAAATGACTTTAATAAGAAAAATATCTTGCAGATTACTCAATTTTGGTTCTCATATCCTCATAGTCTCCATAGTTATCTGCACTCAAACATGTCCAAATGTGTGCACAAATAGACACGCACACACATATACACACACAAACACATAATTGAAAAGGTAATACATATTAAATTTAGGATTGAGAGTACTAATCTGTTGGTAGTAACATACACACATGTATCATATGTTTATAGAATACTAAAAATTGCCCATATTGGCCAATGTCCGAGAGATGTTGTTAGATTTGTGCTTGTAGAAGGGTCTATAAGGAACATGGATATTCTCTAGAAAATAGAAAAGGCATAAAGAAAACAATTTTCTTTTCTACTCCCGGGACCCCTAAAAAGAAGGCAACTCTGTCAACATGATTTTAGCCTGTGTCACATTTTTGACCATCATCCGTAAGAAAATATATTTGTGTTGTTAAGCCCATAAATTTTTAGAGTCGTCATAAAATATCGATGCAGTGTATAATTTGAATAAGAAAAGCAGAGATGAGCTGTTATTTCTACTGAACGCAAGTGAATAGACTCCGTAATAAAACAGAAACAAACAACAAACTGTGAAAGCACAAAGTCATCTGCTCAGATGTGAGACTTGTCTAACTTGTTTCGAGAGTGTTTTAACCCTCCCATCAAATCCACACCTTCATATATAAATAATGCGTGTGGTTACTCAGGTCAGATTAACTTCATCTATATCAAACTAATTCCCTAGATGAGCATAACAACTTTTCATGTTTTCTGCGACGCTTTCCAGTGAGGTTTTGGGTAATAAGGTAGTGGATTTTGTCAAGTGCTTTCATGTCTACCTACTTCTGCAGTATGAGCCTAGCAGGATTGGGTTGATCAATATTAAGTTATGCTCTTCTCTTATCACTAGCTTATAGCCAATTACAAAAGACATGTGCTTAAATATAGTTGTTATTTTCTAATAAGGCATATACTTACTACCAACACTACCAAGATTGAGATATCACATTTTTTTAATTAAAACTATATTTTTCTTCATTTGTTTTGATTACAGTTCCCACATAGCTCCTCCCAGATCCTTCATACCTGCTTACCCTATTAAATTCTTAAGGCTTAATTCTTAAATATTTGTTGATCTCTCTCATTAGAAAACAAATCTAAAAAGAGAGAAATACAATAAGAAGATAAAATACAAACAAGCAAATCAAATTAAGAAAAAAACTAATAAATTTAAAGAAAATAATAAGTTAAAGAAAAACAAGGAATATATACAGAAACACACACATATTTACACACAAAGAAAATCCATAAAAGCAAAAATCAGAAATATCTATATCTATCTATCTATCTATCTATCTATCTATCCACATATATATACACACACACACATATATGCAAACAATCTGTAAGGTTAGAAAAAAATTCCCAAAGAATTACGTGGCAAAAAATTCTCCAAAGTACCATTAAGTTTGTTTTCTGTTGGCCATCTACTATGAGTATGAAGCATGCCCTTAAATGTTTGCACACCCAATACAACTCCTTTGGATTAAACTGACTTTTTCTTTGCAAAGTTATCAGTTACCATATAGATTAGGGATTGGGAGTGACATCCAATCCTCTTTCAGTGCTGGTGCTCCATATGCATTATACAATCTGTTAACCATCTGTTCAGACCATGTCCATGCTGCCAGTTTCTTTGTGTTCCTATGTGTATCAGAACTTTCATCTTTAGAATATGTTGCTTTTCTGCTGTCTTCCTTTACTACTTGGTTTTTAAAATCTTCTGCCTCCTCTTCTGTATAGTTCCTTGAACTCTGATGGGGAAGAATTTATCGAAATATCTAATTCAGAACAGAGTTGTTCCATGGTCTCTCTCATTCTCTGCAAATTATGTTGTGGGTGCTCTAAGTCTTTCATCTACAACAGGAGGAAGCCTCTCTAATAATGACTGAGCAAGACATAGATCTATGGGTATAAATGAATTTCATTATAAGTCATTTTATGTTCCGTTAGCAGAACAGTGCTATTTGAATTTTCCCTAGGCCCATGGACAAAAAAGTTTGAGTCTTTGACCATCTGAGAAATGTCAAGCATGTGTTCCATCTCTTGAGGTGTGTCTTAACTCAATCAGATAGTGGTTGGTTACTCATATAACTTTTGTGTCACTATTGAGTATATTGCAAGAAACTCCCATTGTATATTGAAAGAGTTGAGGCTGGGTTGATGTGTACCTGCTCCTCTGCTAGTATGAAAAAACTTCACAGTTCCATGAATATTAAGTAGTAGGGTTAAGGTTGTAAGTAGGCCCCATGTTTACTTGGCCATGTTCAATGAGTTATAAAGGAGAATAATGTCAGTCTGTGAAGAGCAAGCACTGTTACTGTACAAATGGCCAGTCAATCTTGAAATTATTCAATGATGCAATTCAACTCAGAAAATATATTTATAAACAATGAAATGAAATAGAGCAAATGCACTTCAATCTAAAAATATATTAGTTTTTTTTAAACTACACAAATACACACATATGCACATATATATCTGTAATTATTTAATAATGCTTCAATTTTTACTTATTTAAGATAATTCATAATTTTAGATTCTACACAGTTATTACAGTACTTTTTATGATAAATTGAGAGTAAATTGTATCATATTATCATAATTGGTAAAATTTTTGCTTCCAGGATATTCATATTTGTTCCTTTATTGCTGTTTATACTCTAAGAAGTTAATCAATACACTTGGAGATATATCCTTCCTAAGCAAAAATGGTTTCCTATATTGCAAATAAAATATAGCATTGATGTTTGAATGAGAGTACACAAAACTCATGGCTCATGTTTTAATATAAAATATTAGTGAATTATGGTTAAAAATGTGTACAAACATTGAAGAAACATTGTAAGCTCTTAGTTGTTTTGTGTTCTATGAGTATTTGTGAATATGTTCTAAGCAACCATGTTTTATATAAGTAGCAAAAACTAGTACTACTTTTCAAAGCCATTTTATCTTAGATAATTTCAATTTTCTGTTATGAGTTGTGTTATTTTATACATTTCTCAGACAAAGAGCCATTATTTAGAGACAATAATATAATTACTTAGGATATAATTATATTTTATATGTCTAAATATTATTATAATTCTATTCCTCAAATAATTTTAAAGAACTTTAAGTATCATGATAAATATCTATTAAACATCTTCCAATTGACAATTAAATTGAATTTATTTTGTTTGTGCAATGTATGTATTTGAACCTTCTTTATTACAGTGCATATGTAAAGGTCAAAGACAACATATAGCATTAATTTTTTTCTTTTACTCAATGGGTTATAGGTATCAAAAACACATCATCAAAGCCTACAGAAAGTACCTTGTATTCTGAGCCATTTCATAGACAATACAAGTTTTGTTTGATAGGTTTTAATCTATCTGGCTCTATCTATCTATTTATCTGTCTGCCTGCCTGTCTATCTATCTCTATCAATCAATTGATCCATATATCTATATATCTACCTACTTATGGCAAAATGCAAATGTAAAAACAAATGTTTCCAGCCCAGTCATGTTTGATTTAATTAACATATTTTTAATTTCAGAAATAGTTACAGATAGCACTCATAATTTTATCATTTAAAGGAATTCTCATTCATTTTTTCCAGATTATAAAACATACTTTAAATGACAAACAATAAGACAGAGATGTTTTAAAGTTTGACTGTTCATATCCAGCATTGTTACCATTAAATGAATAGGTTAACACTGGACATATGTGTCTATTTTGATCGCAAGACTTCACAAGAAGAGATAATAAAGTTAATGACTTATTATTACTTTTGTTTTCATGTCATGCTTTTCTTTAAGATGAATAGATGTGTCTACTGTTTTTCACATTCTAATTTACATTGTCTTGTTCATTGATTGACTGAGATTGATGACCATTTGATTTTACATTCTATCAGGGGCTACAACAATAGAGAAGTATGACCTGAGAACAAATCTGTGGATTCAGGCAGGAATGATGAATGGCAGAAGGCTTCAGTTCGGTGTGGCTGTCATTGATGACAAGCTCTTTGTAATTGGAGGTCGAGATGGCTTAAAGACATTGAACACCGTTGAATGTTACAATCCCAAAACCAAGACATGGACTGTTTTACCACCAATGTCAACACATAGACATGGTCTAGGTAAGGCCTATATTTATTTTTATATATTTTTAAAACTTTTCACTGAAAATACAAATGCACTAATATAAATTCTTATATAAAATGGTTGAAGTGGAACATAATATTTGAAGCTTTACAACATTTAATGTATTGTCAAATGAGTGTTATGGTATTAAGAAAGGAGGCCAATACAAAGGAGAGCTTCAGCTGTTCATAACACTTTTACAAACTCATACTCATATATTTGGTGTGAATAAAATCAAATATAGACAAAGTACTAAAGACAGATAATGTGCCAGTAGAGAACGTATTGAAGTCCATAGGAAAAATGCTTCCTATAAGTTAGATGAACTTAATATGGTTCTTCTTGGTGTGCAGGAAAGGTAAATTTAACTATTTTGGACTTAGTTTACTCTTCTTGAAAACAATATTGAAGAAGGACCTGCAGATTGGTGGCTTGAGCCAGTGTGACAGGTTTATTCTGCTCTGCCATGGATCATCTCATGGAATGAGGAAGAAGATTTGGAATTAGAATATCTAACTGAGAATCAAGTATTTAAACTTGTTGGACATAAGGAAGGGGAGCAGCCCTTGGGCTTGAGGGGGTTTGATGCCTCAGTGTAGGGGAATGCCAGGACAGGAAAGTAGGAGAAGGTGGGTAGGAGGCAGGCGTAGGAGGGCATGGGATAAGGGATTCTGGAGGGAAGTCCTGGAAAGGGGATAACATTTGAAATATAAATAAAGAAAATATTCAATAAAAGAAAAAAAGAAGAAGAAAGTATTTAAACTTTTTATTTGACTGTTTTAGAAGAAACAGTTAAATTCAATTTAACTTTGAACAATAATATCAATTATGAAATTATACTCTTCACTACTCAGTTCTATACATTTTTATATGAGGAACTGAACAAAGAGAATTTTGAATTTACATTTCATGTTATATGAATTACAAGAAGAATTACAAATTACTTCTTTCAAAGAGTTGACATACTAAAGGTATATTATGGCACATATTTTATGTATTTAGGACACATATACTAAGAGCATTATATTTTAATTATATATCCATATTTGAGACAGACATAGGAAAGAAGTTCTATAATAATTTGTAAATGGATATAAATAATATTTCTGCAGCAATATATCTTGTAATACACATATAAACACACATACACACACAAATACGCCCATTCTGCTTTCAATGTAAGCCGTCCTGCTATCAATGTATATGATATGAACATTAATCTTGAATAGAATGGCAAAGACACTGCGTTTCAATAGACCCATTTTCAAAGCCATATATATTGAAAGCGCATCAGAAATGTCCATATGGAAATAGACTGTAAGGTAAACTATCTGAGGCCAGTATCATACTAATCTGCAATGCAATGTTTCCCGCAGGATTTAGGTACCAAATAGCAAATCAAATAGACAAGACTTTTCATATCGAATTCTCTTCTAGCTTGTGCCTTCTCTGCCTCTTCCATAAATAAGCTGATATTTAGCCTCTTTGTCTTGTGATTTTTAACTATCTCTGTGCTTTTATTTCTATTGCTCACTTCTTCATATATGCTTTTTTTTTGAGAAAACACTCTTCCTCAGATATTCTAAAATGCAGAACTGCTTGAAATAATAAAATCATGACATAGAATCCCAAAGTCATTACATTTCTAAGCAATCTCATTTGAAATCCCCTTGTTTATGGTCAGCAGAGAGCTATGTAGAGAAAACAGCCTTTGATTTGCACATTCTCCCAAGATCCATTCAGATGCAGCAAGGATTATTGGGAAATAAAGTGTATATTGAGTGCTCGGATGAGGCAAGTATCCTTTCATGAACAGTCGAATGACAGAAAGCTCAGCATAGTTGTGATACCTAAATATAGTAAACATCCAACATTACATAGCTATCTTCTCTGTAGGTATGCTGCAATATTAATATTGCTTATTTAGTTACTCATATAAGTTTTATTTTTCTTCTCTGCCAGTTCATCCTGATTGATTAAGTTTTTTGAATTGATTGCCATTTACATACAGCACAACAGTTACAGCAATATCTTTATCTCAATTCATTTGGGTTTATAAAGTCACAATATTGTTATTTACTAATTAATTATATTTGCTTTCTTCTTAACAGTGTTAATACACTCTGTGATCCCTGTGAAGTTACTGTTTGACTCTTTAATTCTTATTCATTTATGGTAAATTCCCTCTCCCTAGGCATTTTCTAATTCTTCAGCCACCTCTTCATTCCTTCATTATTCCTGTTGCTCCTCCTCATACTCTTCCTCACCTTTTCCTAATCTTTCCTCTTCCTAGTCCTTTTCTGTTAGTTTCAGATTTTATCTGTCTTTTTAATGTTCCAATTCTTTTTATCAGTTTTGTCCTATTACATAAGTACACAGTTGTGTTTCGGAGTGTTTACAGAGGTGAGGTGGATGTAAGATAGTTTAATAAAATATGGTTAAATCTCTGGATCCCTTGTACTTTTGGTTATTAATAGTTCACATGAATGAAAGACTGATTCCTGAATATGGAGCACTAATCTTGAAATATGAAGTCACGTGGCTCACCTGCTTTTGTCTTTCAAATACAGACAACAGGAAAATCTTCATCTACTTCTATTAGCTCAAAAATCTATTTAGATTGTATTCTTTGTGACACATGACCTAAATTCAGAGCTCGCACATAAGAGCAGAACATAATATTTGTGATAGCTTTGTTGTTATACTGGATCATCAAAACAAAATACTACATACATCATTTTATTCCTTTTAGAAGTTTTAAGTTTAAGTTTTAAGTTATTGCCTAAATTTTCACATCACTCAAAACTATTGACTTTGTAATTTTTGTTCATCATTTAAAATTTATTTTGTGATATAATTATATATAATATATATGTATATTAATAAGTATAAAAGAAAATATTAAAGTATAAAATATAAATATATTAATAAGTAAAAATAAAAGTATATTAATAAGTATACTTTAAATACTACTCTATATAAAGTATATATGTATATATATATAGTATATAAACTATAAATACTACTCTCTCTCTCTATATATATATATATATACATATATATGTATATACATATATATGTCTATTTCACATTAAGCAGTCATTTTACTGCTTTTTATAAAATAGTATAGAGTCAGCCCTTGCTCCACTTGTTGGGGGACTCACATGGAGACTGAGCTGCATGTCTGTTACATGTGTAAGTTCTCAGAGCAGCCCATGTATGGTCTTTGGTTCGTGGCTCAATATCTGAGAATCCCCAGTGTTCAGATTAGTTTTGTAGTTTCTATCCACTTCAGGGCCTTCACTCCTTCCCCCAACTCTTCCATTAGTGTCTCTGACCAATAATGGGCTATGGAACTCTGCATCTGTCCCAGAACACATGGGATGGGGCGAGGCTTGCAGGAATCAATACAGGTGATCTTAGCCAAGACACCTTACAGTTGCTGTAACAGTTGGCATATGGAACCTGAAGAGGCTACCTCCTGTAAGCAGGAAGAACTCCCAGAAGAGGAATAAAGACACATACCTACCCGTAAAACTTTAGACACAACATTTTTCCTGTCTAAAATAAATTCAGGGACAATGATTTAGGAGAGACTGAAGGAATGGCCAACCAATAACTGGCCCAACTTAAGTCCATGGGCAAGCACCAATCCTTGACACAATTAATGATTCTCTGTTAGGCTTGCAGGCAGGAACCTAGAATCACTGTCCTCTGAGAGTCTATACTTCCTACTCAGTATTCCCTTATTACATGGATTTAAAGTTCTATCTGGGATTGTCTATATGAGCTTCTGTGAGCATTGCCAAATTTTAGTTGTTACACCATTGAAGAAAACCATAGTCATATTTCTGTAACCATTAATTACTAATAGTTTCTAATGTAAGTGTACTGTATGAAGCCTCTCCCTATACATGATCAAACGCCAGTGGTCCAAGCACAGCTGCAGGTGAGCCCAGTAGTTCAGAGGTCGTAACAAGTCCAGAATATATCCTTTGTAGCAGTCGTTTTGTCATCTAGCCTCTTTCCAATATGTGCTCTCCAGGGTTCTCTGATGCTTGGAGTGGGTAATATCCCTGGAATCCTGATCCATCCTTTTTCACAAAGTTCATTATTTACAACTTGTGTCACACAGCAAATTTTTCATGATCAAAATTGTTAAAATATGATATATAATAGCAAAATATTCTTTAAAATGATAAACATAAAATTTTAGTGAAATTTATGAAATAAAAATAAAAGTCAAGGACCGAATCACCCTCACTTGGTCTTCCTTCTTTATGGGCTTCATGTGGCCTGTGAGTTGCATCTTGGGCATTTCAAGGTTCTAGGCTAATATCCAATAATCAGTGAGTGAATACCATGTGTCTTCTTTTGTGATTGGCTTACCTCACTCAGGATGATAATTTCTAGTTCCATCCATTTACCTAGGTACCTCTCGAATTCATTGTTTTTAATAGCTGAGTAATACTCCATTGTGTAAATATACCACATTTTTTGAATCCATTCCTCAGTTGAAGGACATCTGGGTTCTTTCCAGCTCCTGGCTATTATAAATAAGGCTGCTATGAACATAGTTGAGCATATGTCCTTATTATATGTTCGAGCATCTTCTGGGTATATGCCTAGGAGTGGTATAGCTGGATCCTCGGGTAATGCTATGTCCAATTTTCTGAGGAACCGCCAGACTGATTTCCAAAGTGGTTGCACCATCTTGCAGTCCCACCAACAATGGAGGAGTGTTCCTCTTTCTCCACACCCTCGCCAACATCTACTATCACCTGAGTTTTTAATCTTAGCCATTCTGACTGGTGTGAGATGGAATCTCAGGGTTGTTTTGATTTGCATTTCCCTGATGACTAAGGATGCTGAACATTTCTTTAGATGCTTCTCGGCCATTCGAGTTTCTTCCCTTGAGAATTCTTTGTTAAGCTCTATACCCCATTTTTTAATAGGGTAATTTGGTTGTCTGGAGTCTAATTTCTTGAGTTCTTTGTATATATTGGATATTAGCCCGCTATCAGATGAAGGATTGGTAAAGATCTTTTCCCAATTTGTTGGTTGTCGTTTTGTCCTATTGACAGTGTCCTTTGCCTTACAGAAACTTTGCAATTTTATGAAGTCCCATTTGTCAATTCTCGATCTTAGAGCATATGCCATAGGAGTTCTGTTCAGGAACTTTTCCCCTGTGCCCAAGTATTTGAGGCTTTTCCCCACCTTCTCTTCTATTAGTTTCAGTGTATCTGGTTTTATGTGGAGGTCCTTTATCCACTTAGACTTGAGCTTTGTACAAGGGGATAAGAATGGATCAATTTTCATTCTTCTACATGTTGTCTTCCAGTTGTACCAGCACCATTTGTTGAAAATGCTGTCCTTTTTCCACTGGACAGTTTTAGCTCCTTTGTCAAAGATCAAGTGACCATAAGTGTGTGGGTTCATTTCTGGGTCTTCAATTTTATTCCATTGATCTTCCTGCCTGTCTCTGTACCAATACCAGGTAGTTTTTATCACTATTGCTCTGTAGTACAGCTTGAGGTCAGGGATGGTGATTCCTCCAGAAGTTCTTTTATTGTTGAGAATAGTTTTCGCTATCCTGGGTTACTCAAGGGAGCAAATATGGAGACAAAGTGAGGGACAGAAACTGAAGGAGGGGCCGTCTCAAGACCACTCCACCTGAGTATCTATCCCATGTGCAATCACCAAAGGTAGATGCTGATGTGGAAGACAGGAAGTGCATGCTGATAAGAGCCTGATATGGATATCTCCTCAGAGGCCTTCAAGAGTCAGACATATTCAGAGGCAGATGCTCACAACTAGCCATTGAACTGATCATGGGGTTCTCAATAGAGGAGTTAGAGTGAAGACTGAAGGAGCTGAAAGGATTTGTGGCACCATGAGGAGAGCAACAATACCAACCAACCACAGCTCCCAGGGTCTAAACCACCAGCCTGGGAGCACTTAGGGGGTTATCCAGGGCTTCAGCTGAATATGTAAAAATGGAGGGCCCTGCTGGGCATAGGTGGAAGAAGAGAACCTTGACCTCATGAAGGCTGGATGCCCCACGGGGGGGGAATTTTTTGGGGGGGGGGGTGGGGGTGGGGGGGGGGTGTAGGTAGAGGTTACATCCACAGAGAAGAAGGAGGAGGGGCGAGGGGATTGGGGGTTCCGAGGGGGTGGTGGGGGATGGGGTAAGGGGACAACATAGGAAATGTAAATAAATCATCCAATAAATAAATAAAAAAAATAAAAGTCAAAACATTTTCCCTTTTTTCTGATACATATATGAAAATCATAAGAATTCTTTCATTGCTTGAGATAATTCACAGTTTAAAGTATTTGATAGTTCAATAAATTAGTAAGTACCACCTACTAAATAACCTAGCTTGATATTGTCAAGGGAGCCTAGTGTCTGCCTGGAGTATGTAACTAATTAAGTCAATATGTTTTCAATTATCTACAAAATTTTATTTCAGTGTGAATGTCTATAAAACACGTGGTTACAAAAATTATATCTTTTCCATATTTTATATTGTATAAAATTTAATAAGACGGTAGATTGTACTTTGTATAAAGTTCTGCTTCTGGAAGGGTAAATTGGGTAGTATAATAACTGTTTAAAGTGCATTTTCTACATAATAGCAGACTACACATAAAACATATGGCAGTAGTTCTTTTGTTCTTATGTGATTTGATTTTATATGCAACCAATGCACATAATATTAGAGCAGAATTACTTACATGAAAAATTATTTGCTTTTACTTTTGAATTAGGAAATGGTCCTTTTAAACAATGTTTCAGCCAGCATTTTGCTCTCATTAACATAGACTCAATTTTCCCCAGAGACATCAGTTCATTAGTTAATACAGTTCTACTTCAGCACTGCATCTGAACAGAGTTGGGGCTACAAAGTTTGCCTATTTTCTCTGTTTTTGACATTATTCTTAATCATTCAAAGGTGTAATGAAACATTGTGTAACTCAGATTTTCATTCATCTCATATGAAGAACATAGAATTAAATTTTTAAAGGTTTTGTATTAAACATTTTTGTATTTAAGATATTTTTTTTACAACTGTGGGCAATGATTTTGAAGGCAGAAACAGAAGTCTAGTTTCCTCATTCTTACCCATCCCATGATTTTTATAATAGCTAAAGTTTCAAAGACTGGAATACCACTTAAAGAAGCATTAGCTGTGGAGGCTGATGTGTTTAATCTCAGTTTTCACACATATTTCTCATCATTATCTTTGTTGAATTTGAGTTTCATGGCATATATTGTTTTTCTGTTGCTTTCATCTGTTTATCATAATTATTTATATCAATTATATGATTAATCAATTTATATGTATGTAAATTATATTAAGTTAATTTTTTATTGTTCAATATTATTATTTGTCTTATTAACTTATAAGAGTACCTTGTAATATGAAGCAAACTAAGTGATTTACAAGGTAATCAGCTTCCAGAAAATCTTATATTACGTATAAGAACTGGGATGTTAATATTTTTTTCTGATATAAAAGTCATATTCCCTATTATACACCACAGCACCACTAGCTATTAAGGACACAGTATTTTAGCTTATAAGCATATGTTATACATTTACTTTAAATTACCAACCAATATACTAGTAACTTATCAATATAAAATATAAGAAATATATCATTATATTAAGTAAATTAAATTACAGGGACCTCATTATAAGAATGTGATGCCATAGCCGGGCGGTGGTGGTGCACGCCTTCAATTCCAGCACTTGGGAGGCAGAGACAGGCAGATTTCTGAGTTTGAGGCCAGCCTGGTTTACAAAGTGAGTTCCAGAACAGCCAGAACTATACAGAGAAACTCTGTCTCTAAAAACCAAAACAAACAAACAAACAAACAAACAAAGGAATGTGATGTCATTCTTTATCAATTCATGATGGATCAATTTGAGAAATGATTTAGCTTTAATATTTATTACTTGAATGTTATATATTGAAATACAAACAGAACTATCTTTATAAAAGACAGATAGTAAGATAAGTTATGTAAATAATAATTATGTATAATTATATAGAAATGTAGATTATATGTATATGTAAATGGGTATATAGATATATAGATAGTTAATATTCCATGATGTTATTGCTCATATATAATCTCCCAAACTGTCTTGAGAATAAACATGAACAAATAAAGCTGATGTCGTTGACTTTAAATACTTAAACTGAGTATGTATATGATTGTAGACATTTATGAACTTATTATGAACTAAACTTAATTTTCAGAAAGGCTGATATCTTACTCCTGAGTAAGAAAGTAACATGAAAATGAGACATCATCTGAGAGATGCTATTTTAAGCACACTGTATGACCTATAAAATGAATAGTCCAGAAACAGTCTTAAAAATGAGATGAAGGCAGAACAATGTCACTCAATTTGTTCCAAATTTTAATAACATTGGGATTATAATATGTCCCATGACATTTGTCGTTTGGAGAGGCAGCAACTTAGATGAGCAGAACATGACCTTGTAGAAACATCCGTGGATAAAAGCAATGATTTATTCAAGTCAAATACAAAGTGGGAATTATACAGTCATTACAATATTCAGTATCAAATCCAGTTGTCAAATGTCTGTTTCAACTTATGACAGGCAGCGGTTTTACCTTAGCTCATGATGAGTCTAGCTAATTTTCAGGGGCAGAGCATAAGAAAAAAAATAAGACACCCAGATCTTGACTGATCACCAAACATAAATAGTAGAGAGGATGGGAAAGATCAAGGAGAGAAGAGAATGGAAATTCTCAAGAAAAGACTTCTGAATATTTTAGTAACTCAGGTTGTCATAACACATGCTAATTTTTCCCAGAGTTTAACTAAGGTTTTGTATGTGGCCATAGTTTTGGAGCATTCTATTATGACCTTATAGACACATCAGTGAATGTTATGACCCATCTCTCTTAGAGGATCCATAGTTCCTCCATCATTCCTATGTGACTGTAGCCTCAGCTAGTACTCAGTAAGTTCAGTGCCATTAATTGAAGCTGCTGTGATTTCAACATTGACATAACATTATAAACCACATAAAATGTTTTTACAACACTACTGTCTTTCTATTCTCTCTGCATCATTATTTTTTTAATTTTTCAAAACCTTAAGAGAATGGTGTAAATATCTTATTTAGGGCTGAGTCTTCAGGCTTCTTTTGTTTTAACCACTTACACTAGTCAAGAGTTTTGGTACAAATTTCATTGTTAAGACACATTTCTTTGTCTACTGCTGAGAATAGCTTTTTTTTTATGTGTATAATTAAAGTATTTAGACTATATGTTATATCAACTGTAGAAGAATGTTAATCTAACAACATGGCTGCTCTGGCAAGGGATCACATCCAAAGACCTTCCAGGTATATGTGATCTAGCTGGAATGCTGTCACACTCTGGATTACAGTATGATCTGGCTGATCATACAGAGATGCTCTTTGTATACAGTTATAATCCCTAACAGTGAAGTTAAGGGTAGTTTGTAGATGCAAGCAGCTATGTTTGAAAGTGAGATCCAATTAAGGGGAAGTCAAAGTAATGAATCAAATAAATGCAACAAAACTAAAAAAAAAGTAAAATAAAGATATCATATCACAGTTGGTCAAGATATAGCAGAAGGAAAGGAAACAAAAAAGGGCACAAGAATCAGAAACTTACTCATTTGAATACTCAGGAATCCCATAAAACACTAAACTTGATGCTATAATATTGAGCAAGAAGACATTGTAGATATCTGTGCAGGACTTGGACATTCTTCTGACTCCATCTTTGTGAATTCATATTAGCTTTGTTCATGTGCTTTAGAGACTCCTTGGTGACTTCCATTCCCTCTGGTTCTTATGTCCTTTCTACTTTCTATTCTAAGGAATTCCTTTAGCCCTGAGGTAAGGGAATTGACAGATACATCCTATTTAGGACTGAGTATTAAAAGTCTTTCAGTATCTGCATAATATTTGCCTGTGGGTCTGCACCTGCTGCTGGAGGAAGAGTCTCTGATGATAGTTGAACAAGTCACTGATCTATGAGTATAATAGAATATTATGAGTATTAATTTTGGCAGGACATTTAAAATTAATTTAGATCAGGATTATTTAGTTTTAGACTAGGTCATTGAGCAATCTCGTCTCTGGTTTTTTGTCACCCAAGTAAGGGTTGGGTATGTGCTCCTACTCACTGAATGGGCTTAAGTCAAATCAATTATTTAGTATCCCCATAAGCTTCTTGCCACCATTACCCTAGCATATCCTATAGGCAATACACAGTATTAGATAAAGAGTTTGTGGCTGGCTTGGTAGTGTTATCTCTCTTTTCATAGTATGTAGAGTGTGTTTCTCCACAAAAGATGTGAGATATAATAGTGACAGCTCCTTATAGACAATGACTTGATATCTTCATCATCAGTGATTTGTATAGGTGTTGTCTTCTGCAGTGGGCCCTATTGCGAATTTCTGAAGAAAACCAAATGGTGGTGGGACCAGTTTGGGTTGGTTGTGGATTTTGATGGGGCTAAGGATATAATTTTTTGAAAGTATATTCAGGAGTTATAGGTTTGTGTTATATATTTCTATATTTTACTGTGTCTTAATTCCTTTTTTATTTTTGTGAAGAGACACCAAGGCTACTTGTTTGCATGCTTGTTTATATAATCAGAGGGAAAGTCCATGATGATCATGGCAGAAAACATGGCAGGGAACATAGTAGCAGGTAGGCAGGTATCTTACCAGGGCAGTAGCTGAGAGCTTCCATCTTATCCACAAGTTGGAGGCAGAGAGATTTCCATGAGCATGGTTGGGCTTCTGAGACTTCAAAGTCCTCAGTGGTATATCTCCAACAATACTATAACTTGTAATCTTTCTCTTAAGAGTTCTACTAGCTGGGAATCAAACAGTCAATCATATTATCCTGTGAGAGTTATTCTCATTCAAACTAGTAGGTATATGGCTGGATTATAAGCTACTCTCTACTTCTAGATTTTTATTTTCTTATGAGTCTTCATACTTATTTTCCAAGACCTTTCACTAATAGCTCTTCGAAGGTATCATAAGCCTTCCCCTTTCTCCACACTTCCATAATCATTTACAGTTATTTATATTGTCATACGATGCTATTCTGCTGGGATCTTTCGTTATTTTTCATGTTGACATTTAGTTTCTAAGCACCAATTGTTGAAGATGCTCTCTTACTCTCCTGCACATTTATTTTGTTTCTTATCACAAACCAGGTAAATTTATTGAGTAATTATTATTTTATTGTTTATTTAGTGTCGAGTGAGGTCTGGGTGCTTACTTTTATGCCATGAATTTGTATTTTTTGAGTGATCATTTTATATATTTACATTTTAAATGTTGTCCCCTATCCTGGTCTCCCCTCTGCAATCCTTCACCCCATTCCCTTCTTCTTTGCCTCTAAGAGGGTGCTCCCTACATACCTACCCATTCCTGCCTCACCCCTCTAGCATCATCCTTAACGAGGCAACAAGCCTCCACAGGATCAAGTGCCCCCCCTCCTATTGATGCCAGATAAGGCAGTCCTCTGATATGGATGTAATGGGAGCCATGGACTCACCCATGTATATTCTAAAGTTGGTGGTATATTTTCTATTATAGTGACATTTCCATGGAGGTTTATTACTATAGGTCTATAACGTAACTTGAAACCACAGATTCCAATATGCCCACAGGGGTTTTGTTGTTTTTTACTATATCCCGTGCCTCAATGTGACTATTAAAGTGAAGGGATGTTGAACTTTGTAAAATACTATCTTTGCCTTTGTGTGATGAATTAAATTTATTGGTGTACGTTTCTTGAACTCTCCCTGAATGCCTGTGATGAGTCTAATGTTATGAAGATGGTTATTTGTAGTTAGAGTTGCAAATATTTTACTGAGAATCTTTTTATTATGTCCATCAGGGAAATCAGTCTATACTTTTTTTCTGTGGGTTGTCTGGTTTTTATACCAAGATAAAATTTACTACTAATATTCTTAATTCTTATTAATATTTTTCTGTTCAATTTTAGTGTATATGACTTGTCCATAGGAGATAATAAATTTAGATTAGTTTCTGCCAGTGAAAGGGAAGGAAAGGTCAAAGAAAAGTCTAGTGATCATAGAATTGTTTATTAGTCAGTCAGAAAGAAATCATGAAAAACTATGCTCATAATCTGATTGTAATCTGAATGGTGTATCATTTCTTGTAAAGAAAAAAGGGGGAGGCAGTTTGCAAAGTTGGCTACAAGCACCAAACCACATTTTCTAAGGCTTGAATTCTAATAAAACATTACTGTGAAGCTTGTTGAAATTATAGTTTAATCTTCTAACCTACTGATAAATGGTGAAGAATGCTTGTAGAATATGTCTTCTCAATGCTCGTAGAGTATTTCCTCTCAGGCTTCATATCATCACTCATTTCATCTAGGGTCTATCATTTCTGTAATTAGTTATATTAAAGGAAAAGCAGTGATTAAAATGTTCAAAGTTTATTTTCTAGTTAACTCTGGTGGGGCAAGACAATTAACAAATATTTTTTATTCACCTTTCTTTGCAGTAACTTCTCCCCAAAATTTCTCTTAGAGTAGAGGTTACTTAGATATGAACATGGTTTCAATTGCTTCTATAAAGGAAATATGAAACTATTTCACATTATGATACATTTTAAAATAAAGAGAGGCAGCTTAGAAAAGAGAACTTACATTAATACAAACACTTCAATTTATATATATTATTTAATTTTCAATTATTTCACTTCACTATACATTAATAAATTTCAATATTTTGAATAGATTTTTTAAATTTTAGAGCACTTTTTCATTTAAACTACAACTCCATTACATTATTCTTTATAACATGCTTTTAAAATTTATATGTTAATTTTAAAATTTTTATATTTTATGATGACTTAATTATATACAAGACAATTCAACTAAATATTGTAAGATCTTCATTTTATCACTTTGGAGCTGAACATATTTAAACATCTGTTTTCTTTTTCATTGGTTATTTTATTTATTTACATTTCAAGGGTTTGGTGTCCCCTCTGGAATCTGCCAATCCCACCCTCCTCTCCCCTACCTTCTATGAGAGTGCTCCCCCACCCACTCACCCACTCCAGCCTCCCTGCCTTGGCATTCCCCTGCACTGGGGCACCAAGCCTTCACAGGAGCAAGGGCCTCTCCTCCCATTGAAGCCTGAGAAGAACACCCTCTTTAGCATATGCAGCTGGAACCTTGGGTCTTACCCTGTGTACACTTTGGTTGGTGGTTTTATCTCTGGGAGTTCAGGGTTGGGGGTGGGGGTCTGGTTAATTGTTGTTCTTCCTATGAGGTTGCAAATCCTTTAGCTCCTTCAATTCTTTCTCTAACTCCTTCATTGGGAACCATGTGCTCAGTCCAACAGTTGGCTGCAAGCATCTGCCTCTATATTTGCCAGGCTCTGGGAGAGCCTCTAAGGAAACATCTATATCAGGCTCCTGTCAGCAAGCACTTCTTGGCATTAACAAGAGTGTCTGGGTTTGGTATCTTATATGGAATGGATCCCCAGATACAGCAGTCTTTGGATGGCCTTTCCTTCAGTCTCTGATCCACACTTGTATCTGTATTTCCTCCCATGAATATTTTGTTTTCCCCCTTCTAAGAAAGACTAAAGTATCCACACTTTGGTCTTCCTCCTTCTTGAGCTTCATGTGGTCTGTGAATTGTATCTTGGGTATTCCGAGCTTTTGGGCTAATTTATCAGTGATTGCATAACATGTGTGTTCTTTTCTGTGCCCTCACTTAGAATGATACTTTCTAGTTCTATACATTTGCCTAACCATTTCATGAATTCTTTGTTTTTAATAGCTGAATAGTACTCCATTGTGTAACGAGGTCTTTCTAGCTTCTGGCTATTATAAATAAGACTGCTATAAACACAGTCGAACATGTGTCCTTGCTCTGTTTTAGACCACCTTTTGAGTATATGCCCAGGAGTGGTATAGCTGGTTCCTAAGGTAGTGCTATGTACAATTTTCTGAGGATCCAGCAGACTGATTTTCAGAGTGATTGTACCAGCTTGCAATCCCATCAACAATGGATATGTGTTCTGCTTTCTCCACATCCTCAGCAACATGTGCTGTCACCCGAGTTTTTAATATTTGCCATTCTGACTGGGTGAAGTGGAATCTCAAGGTCCCTTTGATTTATATTTCTCTGATGACTAAGGATGTTGAACATTTATTTAGTTGTTTCTCAGCCATTTGAGTTTCTTCAGTTGCTCTATTTAGCTCCTCTCCTGATTTTTTAGTAGGGTTATTTGGTTCTCTGGAGTCTAACTTCTTGAGTTCTTCATATATATATATATATATATATATGGATATTAACCCTCTATCAGATGTAGGATTAGTAAAGATCTTTTTCCAATCTGTTGGTTGTGGTTTTGTTCTCTGGATAGTATCTTTTACCTTAAAGAAGCTTTGCAATTTTATGAGGTCCCATTTGTTGATTCTTGGTCATAGAACATAAGCCGTTGATGTATTGTTCAGGAAATTTTCCCTTGTGCTCATGTGTTCTGTTCGAGACTCTTCCCCACTTTCTCTTCTATTAGTTTCAGTGTATCTGGTTTAAGTAGAGGTCCTTGATCCACTTGGACTTGAGTTTTATATAAGGTATGAAGAATGGATAGGTGTGCACTTTTCTACAGGAGCTGAACCTACAGGTTCCTGTCCTGTGTGAGTTCCAGTCTTGACTTCCTTTGATGATGAACAGCAATGTAGAAGTGCAGGCTGAATAAACCCTTTCTTCCACAACATGCTTCATGGTCATGTTGTTTTGTTCAGAAATACAAACCCTTACTAAGACAACACACAATCATAATTGTGCACTTAGCATAATAGAAAACAACCATAAGTACAGAAAGGAAAAGTATCTCCAACATGCTTCCTCTGTGGCATTCCATCTATGCTTTCATCATTTGATAGTAAATTTTGTTCAGGTTTAGTTGAGTTCAAATTGTCACGATAATTATCAAACATCTAAGAAGATTTTATCATTATTTTGCTGAAAAATATATAAATTGTTCTTGAATATTACAAGAAAATATTAAGGAGTAAAGCAACGGAAAGCAAACTAGCAATCATCACTGAAAATGATTTTGGCTGGAATTCTCTTATATATTATTTTCCCAACAATGTGTCACCACCAGGCCAGGCTAGCTTTGATTGCTTCAGCCTTCCTTAGGTGCACTGGGAGATAGGACAAAGACTGTCTGTTCACTGTTTTGGTTAATTAACCAAATTAAAATTTTAGTGACATGAAGTTAAAAGGATTACTGCTGAAAAATTGCAAATATTTTTTTACAGTAGAAAAACACTAAAGAAAAACATCAGTTTGGTGGACTATGTTGCATAATACTAATTCTAGAAGCGTCATTCAGTTATATATACCACTAGGGAATTCATAAATTATTCAAATGAATGAAATACAATACTTGCAATGTAATGAAATTTAACATCATTCTTTTCATATTTTTATTTTGTAACCTACACTGTGGCACATTCACCTGCTTTGCAAAACATTTGAAACATACTATTCTTCAAATCTTTATTTAAATCCACAAATCATACTTTTTCTTTCTCATTAAGTTGAAGAAAATGTAATAAATACTTGGTAACCATATGTGAGCCTTATTTTACATTTTTCTCTAGTTGTGATGAACAGCTATTATAATAAGGTACTTGGGAAAGAAACAGTTTATTTTATCTTATAAGTTATGGTCAATCATCTAGGAAAGCCACATCAAGAACTGAAGGCAGGAAATTAGAGCAGAAACCAATGAACAACATTGATTAACATCTTATTCCTATGTTCATGAACTACCTTTCATGTACAACCCAGGCCTACTAGCATAGAGATGACCCTACCCACAATGACCTAGGTACTTCCATATCAATTAGCCATAAAAAAAATCTCATAGGACTATCTGCTGGAGCCAGATCCTCAATTGAAATAGCTTCTTTCAATGTGACTCTAGTTGACAGATGAGGCTGAATATATATACTACTTTTAAACTTAGGGAGGGATCCATGGCTCCAGCTGTATATGTAAGGGTGGAGGGCTCTTTTGGGCATAGGTGGGAGAAGAGATTCTTGGTCTCATAAAGGCTGAACACCCCAATGAGTGGGAATTTGAGGGTAGGGAGTTGGGATTGGGGGGCAGGTAGGGGCACATCCGCAGAGAAGCAGGAAGAGGGGTGAGGGGATAGGGGGTTCCTGGACAGGGGGGCGAATGGGGTAAGGGGATAACATACGAAATGTAAATAAAACATCCAATAAAAAAATCTCTTTTCTTATCCCCCCCCCAAAAAAAAAGAAAATTGCATTAAGGGGACAGGATTTATGTCTTCTAAGGCATTGCAGACTCTCTTGATGCAAGGTTTGTTTTCTTGATTCATCTTTGTTTTAGTGTTTGTGTGTTAATTTATTTGTTTGTTATTTGTTTGTTGGTATTTTGAGGAAGGTTTTCTCTATACAGCTCTGAAACTTCCTACATAAACAAACCTGTCCTTGAACGTAGAGATCTGCCTGCCTCTGTCTCCTGAGAGCTAGGATTAAAGGCATGTACCACCACCATCAAGGTCTTAATTAAACACTGCATCTCAGAAAGAATCTATAACTATAATTTACATCTAGAGATTCCCCCATTAATGCATGTCCACTAGAATAGGAATATGATAACTAAAAATATAGGAAGAATCATAGAATTGGTTAATTTAAGTAAATTTAAGTCTATAATAACTAACAAGTCATGGTCAGTAGTTTGAAATGAAATATATGATACTACTAACATTTGAGGCACTAGTTTAAAACAAAAGGAAAAGATCAAGTTTTGATAAAATTACCTCTATGAGTAAATTAAATGGTCTCAATTTGAACTGTAATATCTGGAATTGTTTGGACTTATAGTGTTTATTAAGAAAATTTTTTCTATTTTGATTTTCAAAATATGAAGTGAAAATACTGTTAACATTATCAGTGACCTATGAAGATGGAGCCACAATTAAGAGCAAATTTTACTCTTACAGATCACTCTTAGATTGGCTCCCAAAATTCATGTTTATCTGTTCAAAATTCTTCACCTCCAGGAGAATCTGACAATTCTTCCCTCTGTAGGCATCTGTATTCACAGGCACATACCATACACAAACATACCTGTATTACACATAAACATAAAATGAAAATAAACCATTTTAAAACTGGACATTATATTTAAGAAAATATTCTGCCTATATAAAAGGTGTATGGCATATTTAATGAAATTTTATTATTGTGTGGTTTGTGTGCATATGTGTTCATTTATATGATGTGTGTGAGAGCACACACACATTTGTGATCTCCATAATGTGCAAGTGCAAGTAAGAGGACAACATTAAGAAGTTCATTCTCTCCTTCCATCATGGTAAAAGCAAGCATTTTTTTTTTATCTGCCAAACCATTGAGCTAGTATGATTACTTAATTAACATTGAATAATTTTTTAGTTATTCATATAAGTGCTCCATTACCAAAATATTATATTTATGGTGTTTCCAGGTTGATGGTATATTGTCTACTAAATGTTATGGTATAGTCTCAAAGGTAAGTAACAAAATAAGAATAGTATAAAAGGCAAGGAGGTATGTTTGACTACCTATAAAACCTGTATGAAAGATTTTATATGTTTTGTAAATAAATTAAAATTAGCTTTAATGAGCTAGAGTGGTTAATCTCCTGAAATATCACTTGTTCTGCAAGCATAAAATAACTGAGTTCAATCATCACCATACCTGGGTCTCATGGAGTACACTGGCCATTCTAATGCTGGGAGGATAGAAAAGGGTAGGTAGGACCCTTGAAATTTCTACTCAGTTACATTGCAAATCTTACCTATTTGTTAAGTCTAAAACCAGTTAAATTTCCTGACTCATAAAGAAGACGGGTTCCAGAGGAAAAAGCATTGCCACCAAGCCTGATAATCAGAATTGGACACCTGAAACCCACTTATTTAAAGAAAAGAATCAATTCTTACAAACTGTGCATTGAAATCTACTGGAATGCTATGGCAAATGTTCATGCACACACACATGCACTCATGCACACACACAAACATACACACAATAATATGCAGACATGCTATAAATACTTACCATTTTTTGTTTAAAATGAAATCCTGATGAGTGGTTAATTATTATCAATTGTCCCTCATAGTATAGGATATGGATATATATATATATATATATATATATATATATATATATATATCCCGTCTTTATCTTCTATCTACGCTTTCTAATATTAGCAATAATTTCCTATTGTTTCCAGAATTCACCTCAAGCAATGAGAACCAACTGGCACAATTTATTTTTAATGAGCTACTTTCCTTTATCTTGCATCTTAAATATTTTAGAAGCATGCTGACAGGCAATTATTTCATTTATTAACTCCTAGACATGAAGGCCAAGATTTCACTTTTCAATGAAGGAAATGCATCTGTCACTTCAGGCACCCACTGATCTGTATCAGTACACATTTATTTCAGCTGCTACTAGTCAACCATAGCTAAGAAAGTGGAAAAAAACAGATTTTTGTTTTTCCTAAGACAGGCCATCAGTAAAATGAATTTAGTGTTTATACATAAATGATGAGATTTCTTAAGTAATTGTTCATGAATTCATTATAGTGATAGTAATTCTACAACATGTGACTGTTAGTCCTTCTCTGGATGATAAAACTAGGTTCATTTGTGAGTTAAAATGTAAAGATATAATTTCATAACAGCAAATAAGTTACCAAATTTTGTTATCTATAACATTTTACTATTACAATGTTTAAATAAATAGCTAAGTTAGAAAAATATTTTCATTAATTTAAGATCATAATACTTTCTCATTGTTTTAAGATAAACAGAGTTATCTGACTGTCTAATTCACAATTTACATTAAAGAATGGTATTTTAAGAGGAATTAAGTAAGTTCAATGATTTACTACTTTTATAAGCACCGTACCTGGGGATGTGTTTAATTAAAGTCAAAGTAATAAAAATAATCATAAACAACAGCCTTGGAAACATCTCAGTGGCAGAATGATTGCATGAGGTGTTAAGTTTAATCATTTTGACAAAAGGTAAATAAATAAACAGAATGATTACAAACATTGAAATGAATTCCTCTTTCATCTTCGCTATATCCTTTCTTGCTGACTGCCCACTATTTTTCAATATGACTGGATGCATATCACTCAACTCTTTAAAATATCTGTTAAGTGTTTGCTCAATGTCTTGGAGAAAATGATGTACAAGGAATTGTGCCCTGGACCAGCACTTGATAGGATGCTGTCTTTTCAGAGAAGAAATCACATGAGGACAGATTTAGTTACAAAGATTTCTAAGCATCCTTGTAAGCATTATTAAATTGCTCCACCTCTGAGCTTCAGGTTCTTGTTCATCAGGTTACAGTAAAAATAAAACCTCATGGGGGCTGTTATGAAGATTAAGTGGGGATAGAGTTTAACATTATAGACACAGTTTTGTGACATTCAGTTGTTAGTGTTAATGTAAGACACAAGTTACTGTGACTTCAGATACTGACAGTCAAAAATAAGTTCACATTCAGATATATTCTTGGAAGAATAAATAATGGTCTGCATTCATCTCAATCTGTTGCAGTTTTGCTGTTTACCCTACTTCCCTGGTCCTTTTCCTTACTCTTCTTAATGCCTGCTGTAATATTACATTTACACTTATTCTAAAATACAGAATAGAATGACTATTTGAAGTTGTTCAAAAATTAATGTATTTATTTATTGAAATTAAAATTTGTTTGGAATATACTATAATGATGGCTTCTTCTCCCCAAATTTATTCAATAGTTCTCCTTGCCCCATCAAAACATTCTCACTTTCAGTCTGTCTAATAAACAAACATCTAAAGAATAATAATGAAATAGAATACAACATAAACAATCAAAGTGGAATAGGACAATCAAACTGAAAAAAATAAGGCAAAGCACAAGAAGCATATATAGACAGAAAGACACATCTTGCCACAATAGGAACTCCATAACTGTAAAAGAACAAAACTGGAAGTCATAATATATACACAAAGGAAAATCAATACTTTCAATCCATACTGATTAATGAAAAGGGAAACCATTTATATTTGTATCAAACTAAATGGAGAGAAACTTGAAGCAATCTCACTAAAATCAGGGACTAGCGAGTATGCCCACTCTCTCCCAACCTATACAATATAGTAGTCAAACATACAGCTATTAGAAAACAAAAGGAGGTCAATGGAATATAAATTGGAAAGAAAGAAGCAAAAAGAAAAACACTATTTGCAGATGATATGATATGATATGATATGATATGATATGATATGATATGATATGATAGTATACTTAAGTGATGCCAAACCTTCCACCAGAGAACTCCTAAACCTGATAAACAACTTCAGCAAAGTGGCTGGATATAAAATTAACTCAAACAAATCAGTAGCCTTCCTCTACTCAAAGGATAAACAGGCTGAGAAAGAAATTAAGGAAATGAAACCCTGCACAATAGTCACAGATAATATAAAATACCTTGGTGTGACTCTAACCAAGCAAGTGAAAGATCTGTGTGACAAGAACTTCAAGTTCCTGAAGAAAGAAATTAAAGAAGATCTCAGAAGATGGAAAGATCTCCATGCTCATGGATTGACAGGATTAATATAGTAAAATTGGCCATCTTGCCCAAAGTAATCTACAGATTCAATGCAATCTCCATCAATATCCACCCTCAATTTGTCATAGAGTTAGAAAAAGGAATTTGCAAATTCATTTGGAATAACAAGAAACCCAGGAAAATAAAAACTAATCTCAACAATAAAAGAAATTCTGGGGGAAATCACCATCCCTGACCTCAAGCTATACTACAGAGCAATAGCGATAAAAACAAACAAATAAAACAAGCAAACAAATAAACAATAACAACAAAACCATGGAATTGGTACAGCATCAGTCAGGTAGAATAATGGAATATAATTAAAGACCCAGAAATGAACCCACACACCTATGGTCACTTGATCTTTGACAAAATAAGTTAAAATCATCCAGTGGAAAAATGACATTTTCAACAAATGGTGTTCATTCAACTGGTGGTCTGAACCTGTAGGAGCTGATGTAGAGGCCATGAGGGATATTACTTACTGGCTCACTACCCTGGCTTGCTCATCTTAGTTTCTTATAGAACCCAGGACTACCAGCCCAGGGATGGTTCCCCCACAATGGGCCTTCCAACCTTTGATCACTAATTGAGAAAGTTCCTTAAAGCTGGATCTCATGGAGACATTTCCTCAAGAGAGGCTCCTTTCTCTGTGATAACTCCAGCTTGTGTCAAGCTGACACACAAAAGTAGCTAGTACACATGTATATGAGTTATTTAAAGATAATTTTCAAAAACCTATGAATCATACTTGGAATATAAACTGGTAGGAAATATTTAATGGATATTTCAAGTAGAATGCCTGCAGAAAAAGAATGAAACTTGAATCAAAATTTCATAGTTCCAAAGCCGCAATTCTAGAGCCATTTGAAAAATCACTTTGAGACTCAGAATCTGTAGGGTACACAGATACAGGTCTCCAGTAGCACGGCCAATGTGGAGAAGTATCATAGAGTGATAAAGGCAATATTTGCAATTTTATCCATGCATATGATCAGTAGCTGTGACCTGATTTCAAATTTATTCCCTAGGGACACAAATAATGAATGCCTACCATGTGGGTCCCAGTAACCAAGTAGAAAAAGTACACAACAGTCTCTGCACTCATATCCAGATATTTCTAACTCACTTTTTAAAATTTAATTACCATTCCCAATTTAGCCAGGCAAATCTGTCTTCTCCATTTATTTATTTATTTATTTATTTATTTATTTATTTATATTTATATTTTTACTTTTGACAACCTTTTCTAAAGAATATAAGGTTGCCAGGATTGAGATGGTATCCTGTTCTCTGCAGTCTCAGAGTGAAAAGTGGCTAGTCTTTGGTTATCTGACTTTGGGTCTTTATGTTCCAAATTCCATGAAAGAATATAAATTATAGATTAATTTATAGACAGTATATATTCTTGAAAAGAGGAAGAGAGATTTTTATGTAAGTAGAAACTGAAGACAAATGAATTGTTAAAAATTGTATGCCAGAAAATGTTTCTGAAATTTGTTATTTTTATAGCAAACATATGAATGCAAAACAGAGATCAAAGAAAACAAGAGTTAGCTGATCATGACTCAAATAGGAATCGAAGTGTCCCATGAGCACAAATTCAGATAATCTTGAAGGACATATTCCCATATGGAAGTAGACTCATGAAGTTTTTAGAGTTAGAGACCAAAAGAAACTAAAAAAATAATATTAAAATGTTTTATCACATATACTTGTATTGTTACTGGTATAAACTGCTACGACCTGGTTATAGCAAAGCAAGGAGGTTTCTGTAATTAGTTTTAAATATTATCTGATATACTTAGCTTTGGGGATGTCTAAAAATCTAAGTTAATACATTTCTTAGATTTTAACTGATGGTTGAAAAAAATGTGACACCCAACACAGAATTGACCAATGAACACATGAACTAAAGCTAGCCCAAGAAAACTTCACTATAGGTCCGCAGCATTTACAATTTCTGCAACCAGTTTCTGAAACAGTTTTATAGATTACGTACCATAAATGTAGCATTTCTAGGAACTTTAGAGAAATCTTTGTTTTCTTTTTTAAATGTCTAAAATTTTAAAATTATGTAACGGTTGAATATTTTATGAAAAGGCCATACAGAAATTTTCAGGTGATTTCAAAGTCTCCCAGGTATTCTGTGTACATCAGCTATTTATGTTCAATATATGTGGAACCTGCAAATGCATGAGGAAGCTGTGAGCAAGGGCACTTACTCACTCTGGTTTATAGATGATCATATTCTACCTGTAATCTTACAGAGGGAAGGGGACAGCAAGCAAGTTTTGTCCTTTACTTTCCAGGTGATCATATCACTTGGGGTCTGCTGTTTACTCTTCTTAGATAATCATATTCAAGTTTAGTATATTAATATGTAACTTTTAGAAGGACACATTCAGTCTATAAAGCCCATCAAATAATATTAGAAATTCCTTTCGACATTATATGTAATGGAATAAGAAAAACTGTGGCATACCTGTATGCTCACAATAGGGGATGACTATCTACAAGTATATTTGTTATCTTGGAGAATAATTCATGTTCATAAACAAGACAACAAATACTCTCTTTATACATACATGAATATACAAAAAAAACCACAAAGTGTTGTAAATTACACCTGCTTTTAGGGCCTTCTACTTATTGCTTCACGAAGTGGCTCTTGTCTTCCTCTTCTCATCCACATCTGGCCTCATGGACCAGGGTGTGTGTGTGTGTGTGTGTGTGTGTGTGTGTGTGTGTGTGTGTGTG
>NW_021620932.1:4407459-4451495 GCF_004785775.1 Grammomys surdaster
GTGTGTGTGTGTGTGTGTGTGTGTGTGTGTGTGTGTGTGTGTGTGTGTGTATTTTCTGCAGTGACATAAACATACTTTTTTAAAAATGTACCGGGAATGTAGTTGAGATGATTCATTATTTAAAGTAGTTTGATAGAATGTTGAGAGTGTTTTATATTCGAACAGTAGATCTTTGGTTTTGTTTCAAATTATTCAATTTTATTTGATTTTCTGAAATTTCTAATTGTGATCAATTTTGGTCATTAATATATTCCTCAGTGCCTAGATGTCGTTCACCTTTTAATAAGAGCGTTATCTCGCACAATGGTTGGCACAGGGTTCTATAATAAGATGCTATAACTAGGTGAATTGATCAGCAGCTATGCAGAAGTTGGAAAAATACTCCAGTTGCTTGCTCCTCAGATTACGCTCTGTATGGATTAGTGAGAAGCTTTTGAGCATTTTCTTCAATTGAGAAGGCGATGAGCTTCTTTGTTTCATCTCATAATACTATCACAAGAACCTTATGCCTAGGAACTCACCTAATCACAGTAACTGTCAACAGATTTATAACATTATAGTAGAGAATATGTCAACACACAGAACAACAAATTCATGTCTTTTACTTCATATTGTTATAAATTTATTTTTTCTTATTCTTAGTGAATCCTTGTGTATATCATACCAAATTCTTTATTATAAAATTTGATTATTTTGACTTAATATTTTAACACTGTCAACAGTATCATGATACTTCAGCCATCCAGTGAAATTTATAATTTTTATAATTATTATAAATACATCATTGTATTTTGATTTTCTTTAGTTTTAACATTGAAAATTAATGGCCTTTTCCTAATTGCATCTAAATAGTTTGTTTCCAGTTTGATAACTTCGAAAGTAGTTAGTTTCTGTGACTCAAAGTTGAACATTTTCTGTTTAAATTATGCAAGATTTTATAAATCAATTAAGACAAATATTTTGACTGATTTTTCAGTTACTCAAATATCAATATTTTTTATCTTTTTGCAAATTGATAAATATGTCTATATTTGATGCTGTGATTATAGTTCTATTTTTATAATGTATTCTATAAACTGTTATGCATTGGTACAATCAGACTTTAGAGCAAGTTGATTATTAACTGTGCTTAAATTATTTATTAATTTAGACTTCTTAACTATCAATTTCTGTATTTGATGATTTTTACAAATCTTATATTTTTTACTTAAGTTGCTTAGTTTTTGTGTATGTTCATGTGTGGTCATCTATTATATGACTTGTGTGTGCATATATGCAAAGGTAAGTTTAATCTTGAGTGTTATTCTTCGGGTCTCTTACTAGAATACACTCAAGGAAATAGGCTAGGCTGGCAAGCCTCAGAAATCTTCCTGTCTCTGTCTCTTCAGCTTCAGGCATGTTGAGCTTTGTTACCATGCCAAGGCTGTTCAATGGTTCTGGGCATGGAACTGAGGCCTTCTTGCATTCCATGCATTTTAGTGACCGAGCTATCTTTGCAATACAATTTATGTGCATTTTATTTGTTATTTTGTATGTTAACACTATTATCTACCAAACTTAGTACTATACGTCATTTTATAGACTTTGCTAACATAGGACTATTTTTTTTCCTTTGTAGGTTCAATCTGAAAATTCTATTTTATTGTAAAAATATTTTTCCACATTGCATATTTATAGTAATATTTAGTCTGATATCACTGTTTCATAGCTATTTACTATTTTAACTGTCTTATTTTGTACTATCATGCTCTTATTCATAAGCTTGATAAATATGCTATTTATTTAATTCTCTATCCTTGTTATTTAGATAGTTCAGTCAATCAATAAATGAATGTGAAATCTGAAGATATTTACTTGCATTGTTCTATACGAGGTAGTATTTCCTGAAACCAGTATTCCCAGTAGAAGATTCTATTATCCCACAGTCAATGCCTGAATATCCAAAGAAATAAAATATTTACATGTTTAAGTAGTTTAGAGGTATTTCTCCTAATGTAAAAGTTTTGTTTGTTTATTTTTAATTTGGTTTTAATTTTTTGTTTGGTTGTCTGTCTGATTATTTGTTTTCTTTTACCTAACCAGATTAAGAACTGAATAGTGAATATATCTTGATAGCAGTACATTTTTGAGTTCAAAAGTTTTTCTTGTAGCATATATCTATGGCATGTATGTTTTCTTTATTTCATTGTTACAAATATTTTTTCATATATTGTTTCACCAGAATCATCAGATCAGCTTCTTTCAGATATCTAGCATTTATCTCTGTGTGGTGTCATAAGAACTTTTTCATCAGTTTTCAAGTCCTCAGTATTTTCCCAACAGAAATGTTATACTTAATGAAGTCAAACATTTGCTCTCTGTTTTTGCTTTCCTTTTTAGTGACAGGGTTTTTTCAAACAATGTATTCATATTACAATTTCTCATTCCTCTGCTCCTCCCAGCATCTCCTTACCTCCCATTACATCTAAATTCTTATCTTCTCATTCCCAGAGTTCCTCCATTTAGCATACCTCAGCATTATTATTACTTACCATCAAAATTTAACAATAATCTTTCATATTTCATCAAAACTTCTTGTTCACATGTATGAAATTCTCAAAGAAAAAATAAAAACATTTTAAGATAGTTTAAGGCAAACAAGGTTACCTCTCAAATATTAGTTGTGTACATTAGGTTTAAAACATAATGAAAATTAATTTCTCTAACAACGCAAGTAAAAGGCCATCTGACCAAATACTGACAATATGACCATCAAGAAGTTAAAGAATTTTCAAAAAAAATTTTTTAAAGCTAATAAACTGTAGAACAAAATGTAACTTATCTGCTTCAAAAATCAATGTTCTTTACTCTACCAACCTGCTTTATTTTTATTTGGTACAAATAGAAAGTAATTTCCTGAAGTTTATTTAATTTATTGATTTTGGAAAAATAGACATGTCATCAAGAACTGTACTTATAAGCCAGAGAAGACAATCTATTTAATTAATTTTTAATAATGTCATTATACAAATATCTTCTTCTGCAGCACATTTAAAATTACATTTGAAATGAATACAAATGAATGAAGCACTAAGACTATATTAAATAAAAATGTATTTCTATTACTTTTCATCCATCATAGTAGTAATATATTATATTAATGTAAAATGAATCTAAAATGAGACACACATTATGCTAGTAAAAAATATGAATATCACATAGGTAAGTAAGATATGTCTCTGATACATATTAAAAGTGGTTTCAATAATTCCAACTGAAAAGTCATGGATGAAGACAATAAAGAGGTTACTTAAACAATGAAAAAAAATGAAAAAACAAAATTCCTGCAGCTGACTTAATTATGAATAGAAGATAGAATGTCATTGTTTGAGCTATGTAGGAATATTTACAGGGGCAATATATCAAATGATAAAATGTGAAAATTTAGTGGTAGTGATATCAAAAGTAGAATGAGGAAGAGTTTTGGATATCCATTGTGCAGCAGCAGATAAATAATAAAGAGTCTGAGCAAAACATTGCCTAGTTACATTCCAATGTGGTCATTTATGTAATGGCCTGGGGAAAGCTATGTTTGAAATACAAGCCCGTAACCAATCTCACCAACTATAGTAAGTACTTTCCTGGGTACATTATATAAAATTTAAGAATTCATAATGTAAATGAGGTAAAATGGTAACTGAAAAAAAACAATGATGTAAATATTTGCATGCAATTGTGTGAAGTTACTTATTTTAAAAAGAAATATTTTTGCATACAAAATATATTTACCTGTCTGCTTTGAAATGTAAACAAATAAAGGCTGTTTTCAAATTGTAAACAAATGATGAAAAACACATCTAGATTTCAAGTATTTTAGATTATCAATATTTATCATTCCTGATTCCTGAACAACATTATGGATTTTTATATAGATCTTTGGGAATAGTACTCTAGTTCTGAAAGTCATTGATGATTGTGAAAATCATCTGGAATTTCATTTATTTCACTAATCGTCCTTTCAGTCATTAAAGGAAATGGAAAAATAAAACAGGAAAGGAGATTTTTCTCTGGTATTTCTATATATTTACTGGAAGAAACATGAAATCACATGATACATGTAATGTCATATGTAAAAGTCTTGTATGTTTTTGATACTTGGAATAGAAAGCAGTATTCAGGAGATATAATAGCTTAGGTGTTCTTCTCACCACAGTTGAATTTAAAATACATTTGCAAATATATTATATTAGCCTCTTAATTTTTATTAAGAGATAATTTATCAGACATTCTCCTTTCCTAGATTGATGGTTCATCTGTCACACATAGCAAAATTTCAATCATGTTATTTCTACTTTTCTTTCATATGGTTTCTTTCTGCATATGTTTGTGTTTTTCACTTACCTCAATAGGAGAAGGGTAATTTTATTTTTTGTTAAAGCATCACCCCTCATCTCTTATTCCCATTATGAATTTAACTACCAGGATTAAACTAAATGAATTATGGTGTGGTTTATGATGACAGAATTCTCCTGTGAACAGACTGCATCAGTTACTGAGGTCTCACATTAAACACAGCACACTAAAATCTGTGGGATATCATGAAGGCAGTCCTCAGAGGAATGATTATAACACCACATGACTACATTACGAGTATTAAGAGATCTCAAATTAACAACTTAATAATGTACTTTAGAAAATCCTCTGTTCCCAAAGAATGTAAAAAAAAAGATAATCAAAAATCAAGGCTGGAGATTTATGAAATAGATATAGCAACAAAGGAACACTACTAAGAATGTGCAAAAGAAAAATGGTTATTTGAAAAGATTAACAGAATTGGCAAGCCTGAAACAAAATTAAACTAAAGAGAGAAGTTGCAAATGAAAAAACAACATGAACTAAAAAGAGTAACATTAAAACAAGTACTACTGGGCAGTGGTGATGCATGCCTTTAATCCCAGTACTTGGGAGGCAGAGGCAGGCAGATTTCTGAGTTTGAGGCGAGCCTGGCCGACAGAGTGAGTTCCAGCCAGGGCTATACAGAGAAACCCTGTCTCAAAAAAAAAAAAAAAAAACCCACAAAAAAAGTACTGGAAAATTTCCAAGAATCATATACCAGTATTAATTAAATTGGTCATTAATGCCTTTGTTTTCTGTTCTTCTCACTTCTTTTTTCAAATTCATTCACAATCTTTGCATTATTGTTGAATAATTTTGTAAATCGGTTCTCACTAAGAAGAAAATGAAGATGTTTTAATTCTTCATGAGTTTCAAAATAAGATAATCTCTCGGGGAATATGGAGCAGGATGTAGGAACAGATGGATTGAACCTAGTTTTATAAAGGTAAACTGAGAGAAAGGAATGGAGTAATGACAGACCACAACAGCAATCGAGAATCTTTTGGACATGTATACTACAGGATCCCGGGCAAAGGCTCCAGCTCAAGCTTTTCCATATCTTGAAACAATGGCTCCCATCACTACTAGCTACACATCCATGGTGTAAACATACTGGCAGAAATATAAACAGTGGATAAGTTCATATAAGAACATATTTTTAGATTTGCATAACAACCAGGAAAACTTGAAATCTTTATTTACTCATACCATTTCTACCCTGTGATACTGATATTCCCTACTCTTTAATTTCTGTGCCTTGTTTGTCTTCTCATCAGAGGTTTGAGTGCATATAAACCCAGACTCACTTTCCACATCTTCAGAGATACCATTTCAGGGATTGCCAGTTATAACTAGTAGTGTCCCCAATTTTATCTTTCTATTTGGTATTTAGAAAATCAGAATGTATTTATTGTTGGCCTTTCTAAATATTTATGCAGCATTGTTATCTTAAACAATGTCCAAACACATCCTATTAACAAGCGTTAGTATTTTCATAATAGAACAAAAATATTAATTTATCAAAAATATTTAGAAAATACATATCTGAGTCCAGTTTGAGATAATTTTAAATTTTATGTTCATGGGCATTTTCTTGACTTTATTTCTGTGTGCCACTTGAATGTCTGGTGTTTATGCAAGCCAGGGGAAGGTATTGGATCCTCCAGAGACTAGAGTTACAGATGGCACTGAGCCACCATGGAGTGATAGTAAAGGAACCAGGGGGTCTTGAAAGAGTACCCAGTGCCTTTGTCCACTGTGCAACTTCTTCTATTATTTTAACTATCATTTAAACTAATACCCATCTCTCAAGGGTAATAAAGTACATTGGAGGTATTAAACTTACAAGCTAATAGCTTCACTCTTATTTACTCAAGGTCTGTGATAACACAGAGTGAAACTTAACTAGAAAACATTAGTTCTTGGCATATGACTATTATATAATGCCACAATCTTCAACATAAATAAAATACATTAAGGGTGTACCAGACACATTTTTAAATGTTTTGTATATATATTACTTTATTGAATCTTTGAAATAAACTGTGGACTAGCTCTGTACTATACTATATAGTTAATGAAATGGAGGTATATCATTCTAAGTGTTATTTCCAAAGTCATATACCTAAGATATAACTGGAATAAATAGTATAAGTGGATAGAATCAATGTGTAAATACATCCTAAATATGTTTAGTGAGTCCTTTACTTTTTTCTCTGTCCTATCACAAGAAACATCCACCTCTCTACAGATTTTTAGCATGGCTACATTGTATATTTTTTTTTCTCCATTACAAGCAGAAAAATGTGTTTTGAGAACACAATAATGTCACCTAATGTCTTTTATAAAACATTTACTAGCCCAATCGCTACTCTTCCAGTTGGTTAAAAGTACCTCCAATTGGAACATAAAGTTCCACTTTGTGTGATCTTCCCCCATGTGCTGTCACTGCACTTTATATTCCCAGTCATTTAACTCTCCAGTTAAAAATAAAAGCTGACACTTTTATTGTCCTTTAGATATCCTCTGTTTCTTCCTGGTGTAAGAGTTTACATAAATATTCTTTTTTCCCAAAATCATTCATCTCTAAATGAACCTACATTTTCCCCCAATCTTAAATCAAGAGTCAACTGATCCCCTTGGGCAGAAACTTTTCCTTCATCATGGGAACAGGGAGTATTTGTGTGCTTCAGCAATCCCATCCCTTTCCCCATGTGCTATGTCCTGTATGAGAATATGGACATAATATTAAGCATTCCTTTTGTAAATGGATGGGAAATAATGTGAGAAATTGAAGTTATCTGGGAATACAGTTCATCATTAGCTGTACACTGGACTTTAATGACAATCCTCAACCCATTTATCAATAAATAAACCCTGATGAACACAAAGATAAAAAAGCATTCCCAAGTGGAAGATAGTAGATCATCACCATGTAACCATTAATGCTATACTCCACAGTCGTAGTCATTGTTAGGCTTCACTGTGCAAAACAATCATCTGTGGAAACTTTGAACAATCTCTTTGTTCAGACAAAATTCCACATCAAACAAATTAATACATAATTCAAGAGGATAGTAGCTTGTTTTCATAGGTTCATGGGTGATTTCAGTCGGCCAGTAAGGCCAATAGTCTCAGCAGAAGGAAGAACAAATATACTACAGTATTAGAATGCAGTTTTGTTCTTTTTTCTAGATATCACGCAACAAAAACTAATTTTAAAACACGCATAATTTTATTAAATTAAAGAAACATTTATGCAGCATTTTTACATTATGGTCAAACTGAAACCAATAATTCTTTTATGTATTTTCTTTCAGTTAGATAGTATTTTTTAATGCATAATATTGAAAATAAGAAGAGTATTTTACCCTAATTTACTATATTTATAAATATATTTCTGGAAAACACAAGGTGGAATTTGAATGTATTATCTTGATTTTGAATTCATTCTGGTCAAATTACTTTCTCAACCTAATTAGAACTTTTTGCATAGGAATGAGAGCAGCTGCAGTAAAGAAACACATTGCAAGGCAACCAGAGTCTTAAAATACAGTGACAGTGAAAAGAATATCACAGGCATGCATAAAGTATAAACATATTCTAGTAAATATGTGTTTTAGAAACATAAATATTTAAAGAAATATCATCATTGAAAACATCATTTGCTCAATGATTTAATTTTGTGTAGAGACATTTGCAATAGAAATTAAATTTTAAGAGTGAAGAAATATTTGACATTTACATTATGAAATTTACGGAAACTCTGTTTTTGTCCATTCCTAATGCATATACTACATGGAATGTTTATAAATATTTTGACTGTTTATTATTTGCCATGCAGTTACATGTATTTTTGTGGCATCTATCCAAATGCCATGAGTCATACTAAATTTAAGTGTGAGGATTAACAACAACAATGAATTCTAGTATAATGCCAATATTAGTCACATGGTTAAAATAATGTAATACGAAAGCTCAGGCAACAGCAGTACAAACTAGCAGACCTTATTCCCATCTACTCTATTTTGCCCTGTTTTTAGAAACATCATTGTAATCACATGGCCCAACTATGACATATGCAATGTCTCACATTTTCCTCTTGTTGTCCATATACTTCTTTCTAGTATAGGTTCTATCATACCTCCTAAAACATATGGCTCATAAATATTTTTAATTTTATTATTTTTTATTTTTAAGGTTTTCATAAATGAGTATTTTACTTACATCACTTCCCTCCTTGTTGCCAATTAGTCTTTTGTTCTCTGCACCCTCTCAAGATACTTATATCTTGAATTCCTAGTTACATATAAGTATTGTGTCTTTGTATATATTTATAAATACAGTCTTAACACTTTTTTAATTTGGAAGGTTGTCCTTGTATTGAAATAGATATCTTATCTCATATAATAGATCCTGATTATGGTTCCTTTCCACTACTCCCCTGCAGGGCCTCCCCACCTACCCTTCCACTTCCCATTCAGACACATCCTCTTTCTGTCTCTCATTAGAAAACAAAGAGGATTCTAAGAGATAGTGTAAAATAAATATATAATAGCATAAAACAAAAACTAACACATTGGGATCAGACAAAAATAAATAAAAAGAAGAAACAGGGCCCCAAAGAAGGTACACGAAGCAGAGACACGTGCAGAGACACACTCATTCTCATTCACACTCTCAGGAGTTAAATGAAAACACAAACTGGAAGCTGTAGTATGTACACACAGAACACTATTTCTACATCCCCTTCAGCAGGGTTGCCTGTGCTCTGAGAGGGAGGGATTTGATGGAGATATCCTTTAAGAGATGATCCAATGGAGAGGGGGAGAGGAAAAGGAACAAGGAAGGGAATGTACGAGAGACAGCTAATATTAAGGGCCTTTGAAAATTAGCAAGAACCTAATAGAATAGAAATTTCCTAAAATATAAATGTATATCAAGGTGATACAAATAAATAACTTAATACTTTTCAAAGGAAATTAATGAATAACTGTGTCGAAAGAATTAATGGCCTGTTGAATTTTAAAAGTGTATAGATATGTTTATTATTTTACATAATCTAGTATATTCTATTTCAATCATAATTATTTTATAAGCTATTTCAAATTTTAAATAAAATTATACTCTAATATATGTTCTAAACATTATTAAATGTACCTTCAAATTTACATCTCTTAGTTGTAATTTCATAAGCAGTGTGACAAAATTATGGGGCTTCTATGTTCTCTACAGCAGTTTGATATTATATAAAAGATATTAATGGATGTCTAAATATTTCTAACAATGGTGTATTATTTGATTGACCTACTTATTTTCTTAGTTGTTGTCAGGATTAAAGGAAGCTCCACTCTTCAGGAGATTTCCTTTCTACCAAAAGAGCCATTTTCTCATCACTGGTGGAAGACACAAATGGCTTCTGTGGTGCCTACTTGTATACCAAGGTTCGTCCTGGACTGCATGCTCAGTCAAAATCAGGACTACCTGTGACTTTTCTCAGTTATTATCCTTCTGGTCCCTACTCTAAATTTCTCCAGCTCATTGAGTTCTGCCTACCAGCTTCTCACTCCCGTACAAGCTAGACCTTTTGCCCAAATGATCCCTTTTGTGTTCCTCATTTTGCTTCCTCTCTCTCAGCCTTCTCTTTTGGTCTGCTTTGTATTTGCTCTCCTCTTCCTTTTTTTCCTAGAATGTATCCTAGCCTCTCCTCGCATGGCCAAGTCCAATCTGTTAACATGTTCATTGTATTTAATTTCTCTCTTAGATCTGGACTCTTCCAAATGCCTGTCTGTACTGTCCTTTTTATATACAAGAAAAACCTTTTCCTTAACCATATGTTGAGTGGTAATGTCCTCAATTTACAGTTATATCATGAAATTGTATATGTTTTAGGAAGTTAATGTGTTTGTATATATACATAAACGTTTATGAATTCCTTTTATATCCCGTTTTTGAATTGACTATAAGTTTGTTACCTTACAAATATTGAATGGCCCAATACACAGGGTCTGTTCTGAGTACTATATGTACATATGCATACATTCATACAAAGGCCAAAATTCTATTGATATATATGAGATATATATATATATATATATATATATATATATATATATATATATATAGTTTGATAAGCATATGTTCAATAATAAAGCTAACTGAAAGTCACATAATTTAACTTTGGCCTAAAGATAGCTTGTGGATCTGGGTAAGGGGTCAATGTATTACTCTTAAGGCAGAATTAAACACATAAACCAGATTCTTGAAGGATCAGAGAAGAAACAAAGTAGCCATGTCTTGAGATGCAAACTTTCAAAGGGAAAAGGACGTAAGGCAAACATTTATTTCTGCCTTTTCCATTTATTCATACCCTAGGAATCTGGCAGCTAGGAACTACTGAAATTTCTAAATAAAAGAGGCTGACATAGAGATCTGACGTTTTCATGAGTCTCACACAAAAGGAATCCAAGTCCTGAAAAGGAAAGTACAGTATGGCTGTAAATTGCCCAAATATCTATATGCCAGGATATCTCTGTTTATCACATATACTGAAAGTTTTATCAGATTTTACATATATGCAATTTCATCAATAATCCAACTCAGATTGTTCATCTCTTTGGCACAGTAATAAATTTATGTTCTTCAACATGAAGAAATCACAGCATGTTCTAAAACATAACTACCAACATAGACTCCTGTAGGCAGAAAAAATATCTTCTAGAGCTGAAGGAAAAAATAAAAACTTTTCATTATATAAACACCCTTATAGCTATGAATACAAGCAAGCAAACACCATCAAAATAACTGCAAACTAAAAACATAATAGCTCAAATTATTAATGGACTCTATTAACCAATCAAAAGACACAAGTAAGTTCAAAGCACTACAATTTCATGAAAATTTAGCAGCAAAATTCTTTCACAAATAGAAATGAAGAAACACTTTTAACTCATTCATAAATCCAGCTGTATCCTGATATTAAACTAGATAAGTAAACATACACAATTAAATTCAAGCTCTAAATTCTTTGATCAATACAGATGCAAAAGTTTTCCCAAATACTGTGGAAATAAATTCAATAATACATTAGGAACTAATTATCAAGTTGGTCTCATAATTGGAGTACAAGTTTTATTCAACATAACAAATCAATTAATGCAGTGCAGTATATAAATAGACTAAAAGTCAGAAATTACATAATTATTTCAGGATATCAGAAAAGTCATTCAATCAATGGTAACATTCTTTTGTGAATAAAACCACTTCTGAAATTATGAACATGAGATTGCTACATCAAAACACTAAAGATTAATATATAATAAACAACATAGTACCTTTAGGAGCTGAAGGGGTGTGCAGCCCCATAGGAAGAACAACAATATCGGCCATCCAGACCCTCCAGAGCTCCCAGGGACTAAACCACCAACCAAAGAGTACACATGGAGGGACCCATGGCTTCAGCCACATATGTAGCAGAGGATGGCCTTGCTGGGCATCATTGGGAGGCGAGGCTCTTGGTCCTGTGAAGGCTAGATGCCACAGTGTAGGGGAATGCCAGGGCAGGGAGGCAGGAGGGAGTGGGTGGGTGGGGGAGCACCCTCATAGAAGCAGGGGGAAGGGTGATGAGATAGGGGAATTCCTGGGACAGGGGACCAGAAAAGGAGATAATATTTGAAATGTGAATAGAGAATATATTTAATTAAAAAAAATCTTTGGATAATTGGAAAAGGTTGATAACATGTCTTCTAAAATAAAAAATAAATAACACAAGAATGACCATTATCTCCACTCTCAAAGTGCATCAAGTCTTAGAACAATAAGAGAATTAGAAGTGTTAGAAGGCCAAATACTCCTATTTGCAGATAGCATGCACCAAGGCTTTAAAGACCTAAACAATCTCATTTTATCATTGTGGCAGTGTCAGGATACAAGATCAAAATGCAAAATTCAGTAGAATTTTTATATACTGGAATGTTGACAGAAAAAAAACCTATGAAAAGCCATTCTTAGTATAATACAGTCACATAAAAAGAACTTTTGTCTAGGACAAAACCTGATCAAAGCTTTGAAAGATTTTTACAGTGAAAACTTTAAGACACTGAAAAGATTGGAGGGAACAAAAGACAAAACTATATTCTCAGTGATTGGAATATATTATGGAAATTGCTATATTATCAAAATTGGTCTATAGTTTCAATGCAATTCTCTTCAAAATTTGAATGGCATTCTCAACAGTAATAGACAATACGATCCTAAGTTCCATATAGAAAACTCATATGAAACCTTAAATACCCAAATCAATCCTAAATAGAAAAGGTAAGACCAATAGTATAAATATCAGATATCAAATATCAGCATATACCTTAAGAAAAAAAAGCAACAAGTTAATTTAAATGTTGTTTTTACTTTAATGCAACCATTCAGATACTAGATAATTCATGCTCCATTTAACTATTGTAGGTCTCTCCTCTCTCTCTCTCTCTCTCTCTCTCTCTCTCTCTCTCTCACACACACACACACACACACACACACACACACTTCCTTTAAAACAAAGTCCCACTATGTAACTTAGACCTTAGTCTGATCTGGAACTCAGTAACTCAATACTAATCCTTATTGTGAAACTTCAGCTTCTGTAGTGTTCAAAGCACACATATAAAGCATTAAATTTGTAACAATTTATTAACAAATAACATGTCTACTAGCAAGCCTATAGTTTAGTGCTATAAACTTTATTTTATTTTTAAGATTCTTAAGGAAATTTGTTTTCTTTTGTTTTGGACAGTTAAACATTTCATTGAACATTACCAAGCTACATTTCCTTCTATTTATTAAACTAAAATATAATATAATGAGATAAAGAAAAAACTATCAGAAACATACTGGAGAAAATGAAATCAATAGAAGGCACAAGAAACAGATAGCCACTCATTCACACACTCAGGAATTCCATAAAACACTAAGCTGGAAACAAATATGTATGCAGAGAACATAGTACACATTTCTCCATGTCGTATACGAGTGGCCTCAGTCTCTGTGAGTTCATCTCTGTATTGGTCTTTGATTTAGACAGCCCTGATACTTAGAGTCCTCCATCCCCTCTGGCTCCTACAGTCTTTCTGCACCATCTTCTTCAGGGTTTCCTGAGCCCTGATGGCAGGGATTTGACTGAGAAATACTATTTCAGGCTGAGTTTTCTAAGGTTTCTGTCTGCACGTGCATCTGCGGGTATAAATTTGACTTTATAGATACCAAGTTTTTTACAGATTTTGATTTTGTGTTTCTTGGTCTTTCCCTTTACTATGAAAACTCTGGTTTGTTTGCCTATTTGTTTGTTTTATAGACAGACAGACAGACAGACAGACAGACAGACAGACAGAAAGAGAAGGGAGAGGAGAGGAGTATAGTTGAGGGTTTGGGAAACTGAGAAGGATCTAGAAGGAACTGGAGACAGGGAAACGATCATCAGAATATGTAACATTAAAATTTTTTTCTAATTCATAAATAAGAAAGAAAATTCCTAAAATACAAAAGTAATTATTATTTTCTTAGGATAAGAACACAGCATGAAACTTAAGTTTCTAACATTTTTTCACTGTACAATGAGATATTAATTCCATACCCATTGTTTTATGTTTTCTTTATAATGTTTTAGGAGTAACTGTGCTTGAAGGGCCTATTTATGCAGTGGGAGGCCATGACGGCTGGAGCTATCTGAACACCGTGGAAAGATGGGATCCCCAGAGCCAGCAGTGGACATATGTAGCCAGTATGTCCATTGCTCGGAGCACAGTAGGAGTGGCAGCTCTGAATGGCAAGTGAGTAGATATTCCTGTAATGTTCTTAGAGGTTAAGAAGAAAATAATTGTGTGGCAATATTTAAGAATAATCTTTAAATAATGTCATGTATGTTTACCATAGAAAATAACCCAAATTGTTATATAAATTCCTAATAGAAGAATTATTAAGGATATGTTATGGGAATATCTCCATACTTTGAGTAAAATATTTAAGTAGCCTTCAGAAAGTTACTAAAGGTTTGGAGTTTACTATGATTTTTCTGTAAGTGTGACTGTACCAGTTCTTCCACTTTTCCATCTTTCTTCCTATCACCCTTAAATTAGGAATTCTCAAAAGTAACAGTATTTGATATTAAATTTTTCATACAATATATTTTATTCATGTTTTCAGATTCCCCGAAACTCATCTCAGAACTTTCCTTCCTTGCTATCCATCCATCATGACAGCCCTCTTTCTCCCCAATCTCTCTCTCTCTCTCTCTCTCTCTCTCTCTCTCTCTCTCTCTCTCTGTCTCTGTCTCTCTCTCTCTCTCTCTCTCTCACACACACACACACACACACACACACAACACACACACATGAACAGTGAAAATAAAATAAAAACAAAAATAAAAAAGTATTTTCCCACAAAACTAAAACAAACACAGAATTCATTTTGTGTTGGCCAATTAGTCATAGGCATAGGATAATTTTTATATACTCAATGTCACACTGTTGGGGAAAAAATCTGATTTTCTGTGGCCTAATAAGTATCAGTTGTATATAGCTTCTTGATTAGAAGTGAGACTTTGCATCCACTTCCTCTCTTCACAGCTGGGATTTTGTTGGATTTGAACTTCAGGTCTTGTGAACGCTGTCAGTTTTTGTGGGTTCATGTGTGTTTCAGTCCTAGCACTTTCCAAGACACTGTTTTCTAAGAATTATCTATCAACTTTGGCTCTTATAATCTCTTAACCTCATCTTTTGTATAGATACCCATTTATCTATATGTTTACCATTTAGAACTGAGTATTCTGAAGCTAATCAGTTCTCTGCACTGTCCAGTTGTATGTTTCTTTGTTAATTTCCTCTTACTGAAAAGGGAGGGTTCATGGGGATTTCATGATGTATTCATGGGTATAGTAGCAGGTGGTTATGTGTCATTTGATTTCTCTTCCCTTAGTAGAATAATAGTAATATGTTTTCTCCATGAGGTATCTCATCTTAGGCCCTTGACCACATAATAGTGCTGGGTATGATCTCATCGTACGGAGTAGGCATCAAGTCCAACCATCAAATGTAGTTTGCTAATTGCATAATATTTGCACTAGTACTGAACCAGTAAATCTGGAAGACGTGTAGCTTTTGCATGTCACAGATTTTGTGGCTAAGTGATCTTGGTGATTACTTTTCTCCTCTGAGAGCCTCAAAGTATCTTCCTATACCAGGAATCAAGTAAGGTGAATTATCAACTTGGTAACAGCTCAGTTTCTTCATGTTCAATGAATATAGAAGAAAATATTCTCAGTAAGAACCTTGGAAACAGAATTTAAGAAACAACAAAACAAGCTATTTATCTTTATCAATTTAACATCATCGTAGAGATACAGGGATGGTTCAAGATATAAAAATCAATAAATGTAATCTATCACATGAAAAAACTGATAGACAAAATCCACATTTTCATCCAATTAGATCCAGGAAATATATTTGACAATATCTCTTGATGATAAAACTCTGGGAGGGAATAGGAATAGAGGAGACATACCTCAAAATAACAATAACGGGTTAAAGAAAGCCCACAACCACTGGAGAGAAAGGCAAAACATATGCACTAAAATCAGGAATAAAAAAAATGTCTACTTTCTCCATACCTATTCAATAAGCTACTTCTTTCACCAAAACTGTTGAACTAATTGTTTACATAAACAAATTAACTGCAACTCAAACTTGGTGAATTTTTTGAAGTAATTAATTTAAACATCATTATCCAGACTGACTACTGTTGATCTCCATACATCTCACTATTCTCCCAACATGCCATTCCCTGCATTTGCTGACTCCTGTGATTTACCTGGTGGTATGGAAAGATGGAAAACTGCAGACACCTTGCTGGTCAAGAACTTTATGATCTAACCTAATAGGGAATCAAGGCTGGAGACTCATGCCATACATATGCAGATACATACTGGGATGTTGTGGGGTACATCTTTGTCCTAAACTTTCGTACAGACTTGGACTTGATCTGAGATAAAGGTTCCAGCATACTGACTTCATTCCTCCCTGATATGTCATTTGATATGGGATGATCTCTGTATGTATAAGAAGGAATGACACAGAAAAATGTAAGTCTGTCCTTCATCACCACACCCTTTTTTCCATTTTATTTTTTTACTATACTGGGGTAAACTATCCACCTGCTTTTCAGAGTTGTTATGAAGATATTTTGATGATAGTTACGTAAAGTGGTGCATTTGGGAACAATAACTGTGGATCCTATTTCACACTCTAGCTGAAAAGCTGAACATTATTTCGTGAGGTGTAATATATTTGATAGCTGTTTGCATTTTAACACAAAGATTCCAGATAAAGCATTTGCAGCCTTGTACTTTGATAACGCTTAAGTTACTATAGGCAGGTTTATGTTAGGCCTAAATCATACTTTTAATGGCATTCAGATAGTTTTATGCTTATCAAGTGATTTACAAATGGAAATATACACCTGTAGAAATAAATTAAATATTAAATATTCTATTTTAGTTTGGAAGAAGTATGTTTATATGTATCATTTTCATATTTCACGTGATTGGTTCTTTTTGATTTTTTTTACTTTGAAGTTTATAAATACATAAGATAAATATGAATCACATATTTTCTTTTCTTTTTTTCATTTTTTCATTTTTTATTTTTTATATAATTTATTTTTTCTCAAATTGTAATTCATTCACACAGGGGTTATAAACACAGAAAGGCAGGATGTGGGGAAGGGAATGACACTGGAGTGTGGGTGTTCAGGGGGAATACAGATATCTTCAGAACCGGTTATCAGCTGGGTGAAGGTACAGGGGGCAAGTCAATATGACTCTGCCTATGACTCGCTTGTCCTTATCTAAGTTGGTATTGTCTGCCAAGGCTACCTATTTACAAGGTCTATGACTACTCAGGCTTGTAAATTTCCACAAATGCTGCCTGTTTATCCTTTAATTTTAACCTGTAAGTAAATATTTTTCTTCAGTTTTAATTAAGAGGTGGGATCTTTAAATTGAAATATTTTCCAATGACTATAGCAGTATGATTATATTAAATACAAAAACAGTCTAAGTCTCTGATAATGTTTAATTTTATCAGAGATAATTCAGTTTATTGACATTGGTTATTAGTCTTGAATAGTTTACATGTTAAATGGTTGTTCACATATTAAATATACAGAAGTAAAGTAGAAAATATATTCATGTCTATATGATATAATATGATATTTTTATTAATCTAATATGTTAATTTATTTAATTTTTAATTATAAGTTTATAGAAAGAGAAACATACACTAAAATAAAAATAAAATATTATAAATGACTATATAACATGATATTGAATACTTATTTTAGGGTTTCTGTTGCTGTGATAGCTAATTGTTTTTCTAAAGATTCTGTTTTATATGTAACTTGGTATTATTCCCTTGAAGATTTTGCTATTTCTTCTTTGCTTTATACATCTAGTGCTTTGATTATTTTGCATTATTTTATTTTTTGTCCACATGGTGTTCTGTATTCCATATTATCATAATTCATTTATTACACTATTGTTCAATTATATCCACAGGCATTGATGTTTGAATGCACTACTTACTTTATTATACATTCATTTGATTATTACTTTTTATCATAGCTATTATTTCTTATGAGTTTTTCTTAAATATATTAACATTTAAATTTAATTAAAACATATAATATATTTAATATTAATAATTAAATTTAATTAAAACACACACACACATATATATATACATATATATATATATACATATATATATATACACATATATATATATATATATGTCTATATTTTCCAAAGTAACCATAACTTAAGCATGGAGATTCTAGTTACAGATCATTTTGACATGTTGTAAACTAAATTTATCTATACAGTTCATTTTTATCAGTTTATCTTTTCAAGCATATTCACAGGACAATTTAGGTTTTCAGCTTGGGTTTATAATATGTTTTGAAATTTCATTTTGTTGCAGTAGTATTTGCCAAAGAGTAAAGTGAGATACTAATATACTGACATTCTTGCTTCTACCTCCATATTTCTAGGGTTAGGACATCTTTAGGAGTCATGGGCATTTGTTCACTTTCCTCCGGATATGGAACTTTGCCTTTGCCTTTTTTGAAATTTGTCATCCTAAAATTTTTAGAAAATACTTAGAAACCAACTTTGTGATTCACACATACTATCAAACGAGCTATAGCCTAGCCCGGAGAAACCTTATGACCTGTCTGATTCTTGGCAAGTAGAGAAGCATTCCAATATCACTGTGCAATCTGTGTCAAGTCTGAGAGTATGCAATGTAAAGAACAGAAGTGAAGTTTGCTACAAATGACGAGACACCGAAGTTTGGATGCACAACATGCTACAGGTCATATACAAATACAGAAAATGGCTTAAAACGAAGCCACAAGTTTGCTTAATAACATTATATGTACTCTCTTATGAAATGAAATCAAATTTCTCAAAGGTTTTATAAAATCATTATTTACTTTAAGGGGTTGAGTGACTATGAAGCAAAGCAATAAGGAAAATGTTGCCTTGATAAAGCATGCCTCGGAACCACCAACTATGACCACTATGGTATACTTACACCAAGTCTTGGGTCTCTGTGGAAAAACATTGAAACAGATGGCTATAAGCTAATGTAGACAGGCAGCTTTTGTGGAAATCTACAAGCCTGAGTAGTCATAGACCTTGTAAATAGGTAACCTTGGCAGACAATACCAACTTAGATAAAGTCAAGTGAGTCATAGTCAGAGTCATATTGACTTGCCCCCTGTACCTTCACCCAGCTGATAACTGGTTCTGAAGATATCTGCATTCAACCTGAACACCCACACTCCATTGTCATTCCCTTCCCCTCATCCTGCCTTTCTGGGTTTATAACCCCTGTGTGAATGAATTACGATTTGAGAAAAAATAAATTAATATAAAAAGAAATGATATACCAGTGACAGTTACTACCAGTTTCAGTCATGAAAGATGTTTTCTTCAAGATAGGGCAAATTTGACTCTGTTTTCTGAAGGCCAAGCCAGTCTTTAGCCTTATAATCAGCCACAATAATCTGACTTCTCTGCTGTATTCAGTCATTCTGATTCATGAATCAAAATTTGTGTTTACTAATCTATATACCTTCTTTAAAGTAACCTTTCTATTTGGCTTCCTTCACTTTTTTGTAATAAATGTAGTCACTTTTTAAAAACACCATCTGTCACCCCCTGTTTCTCCTCATTATATATACTTCTAAACATTCTGTATTAATAACTTGCTAGTGTGTGTAAGAAGGTCAGGATGATAAGACTCTGTTAATGCTAAGAAGTATTCAGTCAAGATGTTTTACAAATCATTTAGGAGTACTGTGTCTAAATTGTAGGTGACATAACTCATATCATTTGGTAGCTTCTAATAACCTTGTTTCATATTCACATTATCACTGAGACTGCTTTTAGTCCACCAAGTCAAAGTTATGTGTGTGTGCATGTGTGTCTGTGTGCGTGTGCGTTGTCAAGACACTTGACTGATGTCTGTCATTTGTCAGTCTTGTTATAGAAAACCTTCAGGGGAATTTTTTTTTCAATGACATTTCTACAGATGAATCTTCAGTTAAAAAATCTATAAGGCAGAAAATTTGAATTTTATCTATTTTTATTTAAATATATGCAGTGACCAAGATAATATAGTACATATATATGTGCCAGGAGATCACATTGTATTAACTAGAAATAAGAAACAGCAAGAAAACAATCAACAACTCCAGAAGAGCTGGCAAGGGAGTGTAAGGTGATTAGGTTTGAAGTATTCATTTACTAAGTTTGACATTCAATTCTACTAACATTTCAAAATGTTGTGGATATATCTAATCTATTTTGTGTATTTAAAATCCGAGGTTATAAAAAGAGCGCATTATAATAAATAAAGTTAGGAGGGCCCTGTCAGGCTTTAGTGTTCAACCCTATATTTCAGTCATGTGTGGTAGGCACAGTAAGTCTAAAGCTGGTTTTGTATCCAGTGCCAAGATTTCTTTCTAATCAGGAATGAAAACAGTCATCCACCTGCCTGTGAGCTTAGTGAAATCCAGAAATAAGCAGCTCACGTGAAGAGGTTCACTGAGCAGAAGAAGCAGGAGCATTCTGCCTTGGTACCTACAGATTGTTTTGGGATCAGATTAAAGGATTTTCCATTTATTAAGTAACAAAAGACTAAACTATTAATAATCTTTTTTAGAGTCTTTACCCAAAAACATGTCATTCTAATAATTACTACCTACAGGACAGACTACTTGAATGTTGTAAATGTATTAAAGAAATGTAATATGATTTGTCTCTGTGTGTGTGTGTGTGTATGTGTGTGCATGTGTGCATATATGTGTGTGTATGTATATATATGTATATATATATGTATATATATATATGTGTGTGTGTGTGTATACATATGTATGTATATAATATATACTTGGTGAAACTTTGAAAATTCTAAATATATTTTATAGCTTTGTTTCAACTATGACAAATGCTAAAAAACTGTGTATAATACAGATTACTAAGAAAGTTACATATTTCAACAGAAAAACATGAAATTAAGGAATTCCTGGTGGTAAAGGCACATTTTTTATTGTTAAGAATAGTTAGAAGAAGTATCCCTTTACATGAGGTAAAAGAGCCAAAATGCATGACTTTCTTGGACACTAAAGATCAAGAACTGTTTAGGTTTATAAAGAACTGCAAGTCTCTTCCTGACGACAGTGTACTCCTTTACATTGTGCTGTTTTGTATCAGGGTTTCCTATTGTAAAAATTGCATCACCATGCATGGATAAGCTAATTACTTGTTTTCCTATGAGACAAAGGCACAGATGATTAGTCATGGATAAGGACACCTGAATTAATGAGTGTCTTCTAGAACCTTACTAGTTATGAATTTTCATGTGCCTACAATCTTGTAAATGCAAGGCAGTAGGATGATGTGTGACACGAAATAATTCTAAAGCCAATTTGGGCTCCACTAATCTTCTTTCATTCTGCTCCTTCTTCCATCCAACTCTCTGACTTGATAATGTCTTGGACCAGGAGATTACTAGCCAATTGTCTGTGGACATTAAGTGTGAATAGATCAGTTTTTCAATGAAGTAATGCTGCTTTATATGCATTTTCATATTAAAGAAAATTCATGTAAGAAATTTTTATTGTGGTAGATAACAGATTTTTTTGTCCTAAAATGAAAGTATAGGTTTCCTTCAAGAACAAGTTATACAAGGTCACTTGAAGCTCCCTTTATAAGATTAACATGTCCTAAAATCAGGACCTCTCAGGCATGAAGCAAACTCAGTAGTTATGAGTTCTTAGCTCAATCTTTCTCCATCATCATTAGGAAATGAATGAATCTGAACAAGAAACTTACAGTATATCTTGTTTTTTCCTAACAATGTGTAGCTGTAGAAACCCTGGACACTGGGTTTCTTCCAGCTTCTATTACCTGTCAGAATTTAAAACAGGTTTAAATATCACTATTTTGCAGAGAACTGATGTAGCTAAGAGTAGAAATTGGAATGTAGCTTTTTGTTGCAAGCTTGTAATGCTAGCACCCAGGAGGCTAGATGTGGATTACTGTGAAGCCAATGACAGTTTTATCTACATAGTATGAAAACAAAACTGTATCTTAAAACTGAAAATTAAATAAATGAATAAAGCATTGATTAGACAATCTGTTTCTCAAATACAAAAATAAAACTCTAAACATTCAAACATATATCCTGATATTACAGGACATATTGCCCAGAGCTGCTATAGTATATATAATAGAATCAAAAATCAGTGGCACATTACTTAATATGCATACATTAACTAGATAGGAAGGCATAAAAACTTGATTTTAAAACATTATGTAAAATCATCTTTATGCTAATTAAACACAGAAGTAATATAAAATAATGGGAAAGAGTCAGATTCTTGCTATTCTCAGCAAAGCAAAAAACTTTGCTAAAATTAAGTTTGTGTCTATATCTTATGCCAATTCTAGCATGACTATTACTAAGGTTGTTACTTTGGTGACCTTTCCTTCTGGATTCAGAATGCAATCTGAGCTCCATATCTTTGCCTACAAACCTCTTTCATTCTTCATCTGTCTTTTCTGTCTTCCTAGTTTCATCATTCCATCCCATCTTTCCCAAGCTTCTGTCACATTTGATACATCACCTGCTGATATGTTTCATCACCTCCCTCTCTCCACATAATGTTTTCTTGTGTGTAATGCTGCCCATACATTTCTTCATCCTACAGATTTTACTCAACTTTCAATAATGCATGGAAATGTTCAAATTTCCGTTCTTGCTGTGAAACTGTCAGTTGTTACTTCCTATGTTGTGAACCCATTACCACAATGTTAGATCTTTTTGCTCTTCAGAGTCCCAACATTGAATTTGTCCTATTACGGTAAGAGAGCAGGGAGTCTGCAGTATGATTCACTGATTGAAAAGGATTTCTGGAAGATACACGTTGTTAATTGTTCATGAGGGTCTCTACACAGGATAGTGTTAGTCTAGCATCTCAAATTGTGTGATTTCTATACTTTGGTTATTATAATTTTAGGGCTAAATATAATAAATTGTTTTTACTTACTGTTATATCTTAAGTATTGGTTATTTAATGTTTGTTTATAAATAAGGAGATTATAGATAAATTTTATTGACTAGGTATGATCACAAAATACTCATTACAATTTCCTTTTTGGATATAAAAATACAAATGTTAGTTTTCATACAGCGTTAGTGAAACAATAAACAAAGATATTTTTATCTCTTTAAATGAGTTCTAACCAAACAGTGATTTTTTTCCAGAAGTCTTTTGTGTTAAGTGTAATCTATTTTCTGCTATCAATCTTTCTAGCATACGGTATACATTTATTATGTTAAAGCACACAAGTTGTCTTTTTCTGTTTAATATCATATAATAATAATAAACAGTATAATACAGATAATAAAATAGTATAGTACAAAAATATAACATTCCATTTAAAATCATGGGGTTATGTAAGTTAAGTTAATAAATAAATCATAAGCTGACATATGTCATATCTTACTGAGTATTTACATAAATGTCTATAAAAAAGATTTCTTTCATTCAGATATTAAACACATTTCTACAATGTGTCTACCATGTGTTGCTAGATTTCAAGCACAAGTAACTATATCAAAGAAGTAGATAATACAACCTGAACTTTGCAGAAACATTTGTCCATCTAATTTTTTTTAAGTATGCTATAACTCAGGCTGAAGAAAAGGCTCAGAAGTTGACAGCACTGACTGCTCTTCCAGAAGTCCTGAATTCAGTTCCCAACAACCACACGATGGCTCACAACCATCCATAATGAGATCTGGTGCCCTATTGTGGGATTCAAGCATCTTTGTAGGCTGAATACTGCACATAATAAATAAATCTTTAAAAAATATGCTATAACTCACAAGTGTATGAATATATTCAATAGTTAGTTACCTTTATAAATATAGTTAAATGTACAGTAACATTTTCCTAAATTCTGCAACAAAAAGTGAAACATTTATAAATCACACATTTCTTCTGCATACATTTTTCATTTCTCATATTTTATTTAATACATGCTACAATAATTTAAATATTTTACTTTAAAACCTAATTACCGGAAAAATTTCAGAGTGAGAGTTTGATGAATCTTGTTGAATGCTTTTTTTTTTGTATGTTGATATGTGGATTTTTCCTTTATAATGTAAATGTGGTTTACGCATAAGAGTGATTGATGGTTTTATATTGACTACTCTGGCTATTTAAAGTGACTCTGAATTTAGTTCTCTACTGTCTGCTACATTTTGAAATCTATATTCTTAGACATCGTGCCTGTAATTTATCAAATTTGTGGTGTCTTTGCTGGCTTTTGTATTACAGTTATTGATGGACTCTTAAATCAGGTTGGAAAGTATTTTTTTCTTTGGGTTTTGGATATTTTTGCATGATTGGTAACAGTTATTTTCTTTTCTTTTTAAAATTATTTTATTTATTTACATTTCAAATTATGTCACTCCCCTGTCCCCTTCCCAGAGTTCATCACCCCTTGCTTTTATTCTCTCTCTGTACCTCTCTCTCTGTATCTCTCTCTGTTTCTCTGTCTCTTTGTGTGTCTCTCTGTCTCTGTCTCTCTGTCTCTCTGTCTCTCTGTCTCTCTCTCTGTCTCTCTCTGTTTCTCTCTCTCTCTCTCTCTCTCTCTCTCTCACTCTCTCTCCTCCTCTTCCCCTCCCCCCATGTGTGTGTGTGTGTGTGTGTGTGTGTGAATATACTAATGCAATCTTACAGTCTCAGGCTTCTCTGCGTGTTAAACTTCTAATGCACTGTTCAAACACTGATCAGTCCTTTAGAAGTCCAATACTCTTTGAGGTATCCTTATTTAGTTCTAATAGATGCACAGTATATTTTTTTCTTCTGTAGATTATGGCATGTTCTTATATGTGCCATTGAATATTTTCAAAAACTACAATCAAATGAATCTGACATAATACTTGAAAATGTTTTATATTATTACCTATGTACATTACTGAACTAAGTTTGGATAGCCGATGAATGTACTAAGTTTATTCATGTATCAGAGTAAGTAGAGAGATTTAAACTTAACATCTCCTTTGAAACATTAAGAAAAGTGTAATATCTTCCCTGTGTATTTTTAACTAGGGACAATGCTACATACTCTATACCTTACACATAGAATATTATGCAGTATTTCTAAAAAGTATAGTTACATTTTGGCAATATTTCAGGATTATAGCTATACTTCTTTTGAGTTACATGTTCAACTTAAATGAAATGGAAGTAAATGAGTTTTCAGATTTCATGGTGTGTTAAGGATGATAAAAACTTCTGAATGAATATTTTACTTGGGTCATTTTGCAAGCTAAATTGTTCAACACTTGTCATTTATAATGCCCTTACTGCTTAATTTCCTCATTTTGAATGACAGAGTCAGCAGAGTGCTTCTGAGTAATCAAGCAAGGCAGCATGACAGTCACAGTGAGAACCCTCAGGACACGGGAGTTATATATCATGGCATGCTATGTGAGAAACAGAAGTGGCTTGTTAAAAACGTATTCATAATTTGAAATCAGCTTAAGCACCATACTGTAGAATTAATAAAGAATACTGGAGCATGGAGTTCAATACCTGAAGCCTACAAAGTATAGTGTATAATGTAGTACATTTTTTTCTATGTGATTATTTTGAAACTGAAAAATGGAGAATCAAGCCTACAAGAAGGTTCAGATAATATTCATAGTTAAGGATCAAACTCATAACACAATTTTGAGATAAATAAATCATGCCTTTCCTTTCTTGATATTTGTACTATGGGAATTGTCTACAAGTCTTCTTTCAGAAGTCGCAACTACATGCCCTGCAGCTACTATTCACCCTGATTAACTCCAAAGGTCAGAGCAGCCTCAATTTTCTGCTCTCCTGATTTTTGCTACTTCTAAAACTGTTTTCTGTGTTAAGTCAGTCTCAAAACCTCCCTCTTTCATAAATCCATAGCCTCTGAGTTAATCACCAGTGTGATCTTCCTTCTTGTGCAAATGTCATTTTGTTGGTGAGACATTCTTTTATTGTTTATTTATAATTGCAAACATAATCCATATGCCTGCCAAGGCTTTAATGATACTGATTCTGAGTTGTACTGCCTAGAGGCTTCTGTAAACATACCTCTGTGTCTGTTTTGACATTATATAATGCATCAAAAGAATTAAAGAATTATTTTTTAAGTTTTGCCTATATAATGTATGTATGTGCACTTGTCACACACACACACACACACAAACATATTGGGTAGTGCATTGCACATATGAAAATATCAAATTAATAAATAGGGGTACAAGTGTACACAAACACACGCACACACACACACACACACACACACATCCTTATATACACTAAAAGTTTCATTAATTACCATAGGATGAAGAATGAGTAAGTTTAAAGGGTTATACAATGTATTTTTCAATCATTTAATTTCAGTTGTGACACAGAAGTTATTTTTGAAGGGTCCTATTGTAGTCCTGTCAACAAAACAATTGAAGAAAAACATTAGTGTAAATTTTAGAATTACTCATTCAAGCCAGTATCAAGAATTTCTTGTGAAGTTTGCTTAAACTACAGCGTACACACTGAGAAAGATGGTTGTTATGACAACCTGAATCAGAGTACTCTATTGCTTAGTCTTCTAAACTGTGACAGTGCAATGCAAGATCTGAGTCTGATTGCTGATTCCAAATAAAATAATTACAGTCATCTCTCTAAAATCATCTTTCCTATGACATAGTCTATATTTTAAAAATATCTTTCAAATATATTCCTGGGTATTTATTCACAGAAAGATACCATTTTCTTTAATCATTTATCTTATAAACAATCTAAATATAGGTTCCTAGAATCTAGGATTAAAACTTTTTTTTAACAATGTCACATAGAATACTGCATGCTATACTAAGAAGAATTCCATCTATATGGTTATCTTCATCAAGATCTACATTTGAAATATATGTTTTTACTTGTGGCTGACCTCTAAAATTTGTTTTTGAATACAAGTTTTACATTTTCCAATCCAAATGGTAATATTATTAAATATTTTCCTAATTGTGGTTTCAGGTTGTATTCAGTTGGGGGTCGAGATGGAAGTTCTTGTTTGAGTTCAATGGAGTATTATGATCCTCATACAAATAAGTGGAGCATGTGTGCACCGATGTGTAAGAGGAGAGGGGGTGTTGGAGTGGCCACCTGTGATGGCTTCCTTTATGCAGTGGGAGGTCATGATGCTCCTGCTTCAAACCACTGTTCCAGGCTCCTGGACTATGTGGAAAGGTAAGCTCCAAGACCACTAAGAATGCACCTTATACTTCAGGAAGAGTAAATAACTCGTGGAACTACTTTCATAATTGATCCCTTTCCTGCCTATTACCTGCCACTCAACCTCCCTCCAATCTTCCCTTTATTCTTTTTTCATTCCTCTCCATCTCCTTCTCTAGCATATAAACATTTTTCCATGTCACTCTTTTGCATATTGGTGCTTCTTTTCCATTAGTCTAAACCCTCAACATTTCCATATGATACTTAAATACCCTGCACATTTCTATTGAGACATTTTTAAAATAATGACTGATACCAAGATTTGTCATTTGTTAGACAGTAAAGTTTGAAATTTTTTTCAGAAATTGTTGCTTTTTTCCATTTGATATATATGGATATGGATATGACACATATATACATATATATGCATATGTATATATGTATATATATGTATATATGTATACATTTTTTTCTATAACACTAGTATATGTAGGAAATGTAACTGGTCTTTTAATTCTGGGAAAATCTAAAGCAGATAAACCAGGGGTAAAGTGAGTCAGTACTTTGACTTTAGGTTTAGTTTAATCACACCTGCACATATTGCTTATGTGTTAGATTACATAGAACTGTTGAACTGTATGGAACAAATACTGGAAAATATTTAGCAAGTCTTAGACCCATGAATTTTCATCACACAGAAGTGAAAATAAGGAATATTAAAATAATGGTTTATTAGTTGAGACAAGTGATTGTATTTAAACTCTAAATCTCAGCTGTAATAACTATGATACCATATGTACATATAGTATATATCCATAGTGCTGACAATCTGGTGCTATGACCGACATGGCTAAGCTAAAATATCTAACTTCATATAATATGGAGATAGGCAAAGTGAGAGATTGTTCATTCATAGCCTATCTGTGGGCAAGATAAGCCTATTCATACCATATTTCAGTGACAATTTGACTTAACAGCCACAGTGAATTAGGAACACAGTATCTTAATGAAGACAGAGGTTCCATGCATAGCATTGAAGATTTAACAAAATTCCTTTTACTATTAAGAAACATGTAATATATACAGACACACACCTTATGTTTACATAAATATTTGTGTGTACATATACACATATGCATATACATACTCATATTTGTATTCATACATACACATATATACGATAGAGAAAGGAATATGAAGCCTCATGTTTCCAATTAAACAATCTCTAATATACTGAAATAAAAACATCTACATGTGTTTCACTGAAATGTTCAGAAATTCAATGTTGTAATCTTTTTTAAACATTGAAACAATCATTTGTTTTTAAATTATCAATGATGACACAGGACATCTACTTTTATTTAGTCAATACTTAGAAATTTGGAGGGATTTTTTATGATCAAGGTGTTACTTTTATCTTGCAAAGTTTAGAAAGATGCTGCTAATGAAATAATATTTCCTCAAAGAATTCTATCTGAATTTCCTCTATATTTAAATGTTATTTATTCACACAAGCATAAATAGTTCAGTTTCAGAATACATTTACGATGCAAAACTAGATTAAAATACTCTGCTATAAGTTATAGACATTCAGTGTGTCTACATAGCTTAATTAATGCAGAACACAAAATATTATCATGATTCTTGGATAAATTCATACTGCCTATTAGAGTCAAAGTACTTTTGCAGAAATTCAATGTTGAAAAAAATTGGAAAGCATACTATTATACTGTTGATTTCTTATGCAAGTGATCAATCAATCAAGATATATAATGGTGCCTCTAAGAAACTGTTTTCTGCACATAATGTAAATAGTGCTTTTAGTATATTATTGTATTTAGTAGTGTATAATGTTATGCCTTATATATGTATTTCACTTATATTTCAAGATGACATCATATGGATATCACATGCTTTATGGAATGCTGGTATTTAGCACATTAGAGCAGGCACAAAGGCAGGCAATGGGAAGAATGAATTAAGAACAGGTTATATCTTCACCTAGCCGATACCCGGTTCTGAAGATATCTGTATTCCCCCTGAACACTCCAGTGTCATTCCCTTCCCCACATCCTGCCTTCCTGTGTTTATAACCCCTGTGTGAATTAATTACGATTTGAGAAAAAAAAAGAAATGTGAAAAAAAAAAGAAAAAAGAACAGGGTATGCAATATATGAAAGTTTATTTTATAAAAATCTTCATTTTACAAAGTAATCTTAAATTTATTCTTTAATCATTGTTTTTACAATCTAGTCGTTATGGCCCTCCTGGTCTGCCCTGACTGTTCCTTATCCCCTGTCTCCAAGAGTATGTCCTCCCTACCCTCACTCCCCAACCCCCACCCCACCCCCACCCCACCAGATCTTCCCACTTCCTGGGTCCTCAAGTCTCTCAAGGGTTTTTTGCCTCGTCTCTCACTAGAGCTAGACCAGGTAGTCTTCTGCTGTATTTGCGTCAGGAGAGTGTAGGGCTGGTGTAAGCTATCTGGTTGGTGGCTCAGTGTCTGAGATATCTCGAGGCACCGGGTTAATTGAGACTGCAGGTCTTCCTATAGAGTCCACCTCCTCCTCATCTTCTTCCAGCTTTTCCCTAATTCCGCTGTAGGTCTCCACCATCTGTCCATTTGTTGGGTGTATCTGTTTCTGACTCTTTCAGAACTTCTTGCGCCTCTTGGATTGGAGGCATGCTAGACTGCTATCTGTAAGTACATCATAGCATCAGTAATAGTGTCAGGCCTTAGAGCCTTCCCTTGACTGGATCCTAATTTGGGCCTGTCACTGGAACGTCTTTCCCTTAGGCTCCTCTCCATTTTTGTACCTGCAGTTCTTTTAGATAGAAAAAAAAATCCTGGGTCAGAGTTTTGCCTGTGAGATGGCAGCACCGTCCCTCCACTGTCTTTCTACTGGAGGTAAACTCTACAAGTTTCCCCATCCCGTACTGTAGGGCATTTCATCTAAGGTCCCTCCCTTTGATTCCTGAAAGTCTCTTACCTCTCAGGTCTTTGGTACTTTCTATAGGGTCTCCCCACCACCTAACTCCTGAGTTTGCATGTTTTCATTCTTTCTGCTGGCCCTCAGTCCTGTTTTTCTCCCTACCTCTTATGTTCCCTCCCTGTCCCCTCCCTCACCCAAGTCTATCCCCTTTCTGCCCCTCACGAACTTATTAGAACCATGCAAGTCCTTTTGGGTCTGAGTTTCTTCACTCAGAATATTTTATAGTTCCAATCATTTGCCTGCAAAACTCAGGATGTCCTCTTTCTTAATATCTGAGTAGTATTCCATTGTGTAAGTGAACTACATTTTCTGTATCCATTCTTCTGTCGTGGGACATCTGGGTCGTTTCCAGCTTCTGGCTATCACAAATAAGGCTGCTATGAACATCCCATACACATGCCCCTGTGGCATGGTAGGGCAGCTTTGGGGTATATTCCAAAGAGTGATATTATTTGGTCTTCAGGTAGATCTATTTCTAATTTTCTGAGGAAACTTCAGATTGATTTCCAGAGTGGTTGTACCAGTTTGCAATCCCACCAGCAATGGAGGAGTGTTACTTTTTCTCTACATCTTTGACAACATGTATTGTTACCTGAGATTTTGATCTTAGCCATTCTGGTTGGTGTAAGGTGGAATTTCAGGGTCATTTTGATTTGTATTTCTCTTATCACTAAGGATCTTGAACGTTTCTTTAGGTGCTTTTCAGCCATTTGAGATTCCTCTGTTCTGAATTCTGTTTAATTCTAGACCCATTTTTTGATTGGATTCTTTGTTTTTTTTTGAGTTCTTTATATATTTTGAATATCAGCTCTCTATTAAATGTGGGATTAGTGAAGGTTTTTTCCAATCTGTAGGTTGCCAATTTGTCCTATTGACTATATCTTATGCCTTACAGAAGTTTTTCAGTTTCATGAAGTCCCATTTATCAATTCTTGATTTTAGAACCTAAGCCGTTGGAGTTCTGTTAAGGAAATTTCTCTCTGTGCCAATGAGCTTGAGGCTCTTTCCTACTTTCTCTTATATTAGATTCAGTGTGTCTGGTTTTATGTTGATATCCTTGATCCACTTGGACTTAAGTTTTGTGCAGGGTGACAAATACGGATCTAGTTTTATTTTTCTACATACATATTTTACTGGCAAAATTCACTTCAAAATACATACTCAATTTTAGGGAAATTTAAGACTACAAGATGCTATTCTTAAGAGTAAAGCTTTTGCCTCTATATGTAAACATTACTTTGTTCATATTTTCTTTTTGGATTGTTCCTATTTTTATTGTGTTAAAAGTAAATATCAAAGCAGACAGCAATGTGGTATGACAACCACTATAATACACATGGAGCTTTGATTCACTAAATTAAAATCATACAATTGTAACAGAAAATTTCAAAGTTGAGAAGAAATGAAAATGAACTTTACCATCATCCTAAGCCTCCTTTAGGATATTTGAATATTTTTATAATTAAGGAACACCTACTCCTCAGTGTATATATTTACAGATCATTTGAGTTTTAGTGTTCAAATATTAGCTTCTATAAATAGACATTTTAAATTTTTAACTTTTTCTTTTATTGAAAAGTCAATATTTTTTCTCTTATAAAGTATCCTTATTAAAGTTACTCCTCCTTTTAATCCTCACAGTTTCTTACACTAGTCCTCCAATCCAGATTCTCTCCCTTTCTATCTCCTGAGAAAACAAGCAGAATTCTAATGGATAATGACAAAATGAAATATAAGATAATGTAAATGCTATCACATTTGAAGCAAACAAAACAAACAATGAAAATAGCTCAGGAAAAGGCACACAAAAAAAAAACCCAGATATCTACTTGGTAGGAGACCTAAGAACCCTATTATATATCTGAAACCTATTCTTTGTTCTAGCCTAAGATTTAGATTCCTTCTTGAGATTACTTCTTCGTTCTAACCTAATATCAGACTCCTGTTTGCAGCCCATTTCCTTGTTCTAGGCTTCAGGCATGAAAATGACTTTGGGTTAGGACAGGGAATTAGGCTCAGATATTTTAGTCATCCTGATAAGCACTTAGAAATAGTGGTCACAGGAGTGATCACAGGACTCTCTTTACTGCCTTGCTTGTTCTTTGACTATTGGTGTTTATTGTCTTGCTTGTTTCTTGACTATTTGCATCTATTGTATTGCTAGTTCTTCAATGTCGAAGTGACCTTAATACATACATGATATTAAAATGGTATAAAAGCAAAAGAGAGGAGGAGGGATGGGATAGGGGGGTTTTATGGTGGGGGAAATGGGGAAAGGGGATTACATCTCAAATATAAATACATATAATACCCAATATCAAAAAAAGAAAATCCCATTATACATAGTGACATGCTTCTTCTATAATCAGAGATCAATGTCTTCTTCAACCATCACCATAGATGCTTCATTCTTCAGCAGATAGGAACAAATGTAGTGATCCAAGCCAGACAATAGGCAGAGAGTAAGGATTTGGAACACTCGTGCTTGAATGGAGTATCTCCGTCAAAACCCTTCTGTCAGAGCTCACGGAACTCTACAGAAGTAGAGGTATAAAAAGTGTAGAGCCTGAAGGAATGGAGAAAATCAGGCAAACAAGGCTCTCCAAATAAACTAAAGAAAAGATCATATAAACTCACAGAAGCTGAGGTAGCCTAAATAGGATGTAAAAGGTCATTTACATATGCCCCCCACACACACATAACTTAAGGCTATTATGTTTTTTCCTGAATTTCTTGTTCAGTCCATTTTTCACTGTATATAAGGCATTTGACCTTTGTAGCTTAACTTTACATCCAAGTACTTTACTGAAAATGTTTATCAGTTTAGGTGTATTCCAACAGGATTTTTAGAGTCACTTATATATAATATCATATCATGTGCAAATGAAGATACTTTGACATCATTTCAAATTTCTTCTGCCTGTTAAAACATGTATCTAAGTACATGTTCAATTTTGGAGAAAATTCCATGAGTTGCTGAGAAGAGTTTATATTCCTTTGTGTTTTGGTTAAATGTTTGTGAATATTAGGTCCACTTGGTTTATCATATCTGTTAGCTTCAGCATTTCTCTCTTGCTGATGTCTGTACTACCCTATATTTAGGTGAGAGTAGTGTCTGGAAGTTTCTCATTATCAGTGTGAGGGTCAATATGTGATTTTAACTGCAGTGGTGATTATTCTATCAATTCTGTTGCCCTTTTTTAAGTGCATAGATGTTGTAAATTGCAATGTCCTCTTGGTAGGGTTTTTTTTTATGAGTATGCAATGTCCTTCTCTATGTTTTTCTGATTAGTTTAGATCCAAAGTCTATTGCTATGTATTAAAATGGCTACATTAAATTCATTCTTATGTATATTTGTTTGAATTATCTTTTCACATCCTTTTACTCATAGATGATGTTGAGTAAGGTGTGTTTCTTGGAGTTAACAGAATATTCTTTGGTTTGTATGCTCAGTGCTTTGATTATTATGTGTCATAAAGAATTTATTTATGTTTGATTTAGTCTATTTTGTGTTCTTCATGATTCTTTTACTTTCTTTAGTTTATGAAATTTTTTATGATGTTTAAAAATATTTTCTGTGATTTTGACCTAGGTTCCTTGTACATTCTCTTTTCATATTATTCATAGATAATCATTTTCAATAAGTCCCAGTTTTACTGGATATTTTTGCTAAATGTTTGGAAAATATATCATTTTCTGTGGCTGAGTTATCCATTTCTTTTATCTTCCTTTCAGTGTATAACATTCTCTGTTCCATCTCCAGTATTTTGTTGGTTAGCGTTGCTTCTGTGGTTCATGATCTAGTTCCTTCTTTTCTTTTCAAATGTCACTTTGAATTTTCCCAATGATTTCGTTTCCATTTTAATACTTGAAATATGTTTTCATTCCTTTCTACTGTTTGTATTTTCATTTATTTCATTTATAAATTTATTCAATTTTGGAGTAAGTTCTTAAACAATTTTGTAATCACTACATTGAATCCTAGCTTTATCATTTGGCTCCATTGCATTTCTCAAAGCTTAGAATAATACGGTTCCTGGGCTCTAGAGGAGATATATTTTTCCTCTGTTATTGATTGTTTTGCCTCACTAGCGTCTAGTTATCTGGTTCTGCAATGATTGCCATTCCAAGTGTAGACATCTGGTCCTTTCTTTGTTGAGTTTTTCTTTTTTTTTTTCATCCTGGAGGTTTTGTTGTCATATCTGGACATTGTGAATACAAGGCTGCTGTAAGGTGAGAGTCTCTGTGAGGTGTGGACACTGTGAGCTCCAGCTAGAATCCGTGTTCTAGATGTTGATTGAGAGCTGATGCTTGGGAATGAGCATGAGCTGGAACTGTAGCAGTTGAGCAGGTCCATGGGTGAGATTAATTTGGTCTGCTACTTAAATCTGTGGAGGCCCCACTGAATGGAGTGAGAGAGAGAGGGAAGGAGGGAGGGAGGGAAAACAGACCCTTGAATGTCCTCTGCTTCAGACCTGAGGATACAAAGAAGGAATCGAAATTGAAGGACAGGAGGGAAAATGAAGTTCCTCTACCTAATTCCCTGGCCAGCAGTTTCCTAGGGAGAGAGAACAACATTGATCTTTCCTACTTTTTCTGTACCTTGCTTTTTCTTTCTCACTTTGCTTTCTTAGTTGGTACACATATTAGGCTGCAATATAGTTGTGTATTTAAGTGCCTTCTCTAAATATTGTTTTGAAATGTTAAGTCAACAGATTATTTGGTTTCTATAGGATCATAGCTTTATATTTAAAACAAATTCCCTGTAAATATCTTTAATGCAAACTGTATTCTTAAAGCATGAGAATGACAATGAAGCTTGAAGATTTAGTGCTGCCTCAAAAGTGTAGTGTGAATTTTCAAAGGGAAATGAACTCTTATTGTGTGACTGTGCCTTTAGCAGGTTTTCATTTTACAGCCAATTTTATCCACTCTGTAAGACGGCTTCTCTTGCCTGAGGGCTATAAAGTTTAATAGAGACTGTGCTACAGAGCTCACACTCCATCTAGCAAGACCAAGGTAACATGCAGGAGAGGTAGACAGACCAAAGGCAAAAGCAAACCTTTGCCACTCTTCCATTCCTTTTTCTTATTTATTGTTTTAATAAACTGGCAAACACATTTTTAAAATACTTAAAATCAGCATTTTTAAAACAGCAACAATACTATTGTATATCTTATAGTAAATAGTTACAATAATTTTTGTACATCTGAAACCCTTTATGTGAAAGAAAAATAGATAATCCACTTTGAGAATAACTTCTTATGCTTCAAGGCAAAGATAAAATTCTGAAGAGTTCTGAATAGAGAAAAACTCTTGTACAATCTTGAATTTGAGAGGAAGTCTTACAGGTCTGGGTATTTTTGAGTGTATGATCACTTCCTACGTATCTGTGATGGAGGCTGCATATCACAAGTTGAAAGAAACTAACATACTTTTATTTGATTTTAATTGTAATGCATTCAATTAAATATAATTAGCATTTGATAAATTGAGAAATATCATATATACAATGTCACTTTCTACCCAAAAAGCCCTATCTCATTACAGAGAACGGTTTTCTAGAAGACAGTTTCCTTGGTAATTGCACTAGTTTGCAGTCTAGCAGTGATGGATAAGGATCGACTTCTATGCCCTTCCTTGTCATCATTTGTCTTCTTTCTCACAGACATCTGACTGGACTTGTATAGGATATCAAAGTGAAGAACTGTATTGGAATTTTGATGGGATTGGGTAAATTCTGCAGATTTCTTCTTACAACTATCCATTTGATTAACCCATTTATTCAATCTTTGGCTGTTTTATTTGTTGCATGTTTATATATAAAGTTCTTTATATACTCTTGGTAGCACACCATTCTCTAAGGTGTGGTAAGCAAATATTTTTCCCATTGTTTCCTGTCACTTTTCTCTGATATTGTGTCTTTTACTGTGTAGAAACATATTAATATCTGTATTTTCATTTCTTATAGTAGCTAAAGCACTCCTAAAATAGAAAGAACACAGCTAGAGATTTCACAATACCTGGTCTAAAATTATATTACTGGGTGACAGTCATAAATAGCCTGAAATTTTCATAGGAAGTAGACATGTTGACTAAGTGGTACTTAATACAGTATTCACAAATAAACCAGTACAGCTAGGGCCAACTAATTTTTGACAAATGCATTTTGTTATTCTTTGGAAAAAGATAGCATGTTCTCTAAACAGTGTTGGCAAAATTGTATATTGACCTGAAGATTTAACATAGATCTGCATTTTTTCACAATGTAAATAAATAATTCAACAAGGATCTGATACCTTTAAGTAGATACTCAAGAAGCTGAAAATGACAGAAGAAAACACAGTAAACGTATCTGAAGCCACTGCAGAGAACTTTCTGGATAGGATCCTGAGCTGTAAGACAGTCATAAAAATCTAACCTACTTTTAACTTAGAAACATTCATTACCTGTCTCTATTTTTTAAAAGTCATTTATTTGAAATGTCTATCCAGTTAACTGAATGAATATTCTTCCTTCTGGAATGTACTATCTGTGTGTGGGTGGTATTATTTGCACCTCCTTTGTATAGTTCATTCCCCATTATTGGATGTTTTAGAATGCTACACTGTGATTGAATCAAGTGTATATTTGTAATTATATTGTGGGTCTTTGTGCTTGTCAGTGTTTGTGATGCTTTGCATTAACTAATTTCAGCCTGTCAATCAAATTCCTAATGGCTTAACAGCCTAGGAAAATGATTAAATTTTATGAGGCATGGACTCAGTAATTGACGAAAGAAAAAGCTCCAACTTCAGCAATTCAAAGCATGTAACATTTTGGGCAAAATGAATATTCTTTATAAATAAATCCCACATATCTATTGACAACTTTATTCTGTAAGGTAATATACACATATATACCATATAGATAGAAAAAACATTGTAAATTCACATATGTAGCATTTGATACTGAGATGTTTTTGAAAATGAAGTGTTTGTAATTGCCATTATTTAAATAACTGAGCTTAACTGGCCCCAAACTCTTTATCTGCCATTGTATACAACATGGCCAAATTTTAGCACTATCATAGTAACAACAGTTTATTCATTTAATAATAGTTCCACAAGTCTGATTTTCTTTTTGGAACACTATTTCATGTATGCTTCCCAGGCTAGTCTTGAACTGGGAATATAGATGAAGCTGTCCTTTGGCTCCTGATCTTGCCCCCTCTTCCCAAATGCTCAGATAACAGGTATCTGGCACTGTATCAAGCTTACCTACAGAATTTCAGAACAAATAATTTGTTCATTTTCTTGACAATTTATAGTAGGTTTGTATTACTATTTTAAAGAAGGTTTCATCTACTTTGTGTTCAAATCCAAGTTGTCCATGCTTCCAAGCCATTCATTCTTTTTCATTACAATAGGACTCCACTTTAATATAGTTTAAAACCTTCAATTACTGTGGGACATAGTGACTTTTATATCTATTCATCTAGAAAATAAAGTCATGACTTTCATTTTTATCTAATGAATCTTTATCAACTTAAGGTTCCAGGTATGGTTTTTAAATTCTTTTATTTCAGGATGACCAATATCATTGATATTAGTTTTAGAAGATCTGTCTGTCAAAAATATTGAACTGGACAGCAAAACTTGGAAATGTTAATTTTCATATCTTACTGTCCAAAATTATTATTCGTTTAAAGTTTGAATATGATCAGCATTTGCCTGTCATTGTCTTTGAATTTTAGGTACGATCCAAAAACAGACACGTGGACCATGGTGGCTCCTTTGAGTATGCCTAGAGATGCTGTTGGTGTCTGTCTCCTTGGTGACAGACTATATGCTGTTGGTGGCTATGATGGGCAGACATACCTCAACACCATGGAGTCCTATGATCCACAAACCAATGAGTGGACACAGGTAAGACTGATATGGAAATAAGTTACTGAAGGTAAAACAGACTTTATTTAAGTTGCATCTTGTGAAAGATTGTTTATGGTAATTCTATACCAAAGTGACTGATTTTAGTCATAAGTCATAGGTCATTGAGAGAGGGTGGCATTTGAAAAAATAAATAATTTTTCTTGTATATCATTTTCTTCTGAATGTAATACAAAAATAAACTGATGTTACCAAAATACATCAATATTTCATGGACACCTTCTAATTAGTCATTCCAAGAAATACCAATAGATTTGCATGCTATAATGTAAAAACAAAAAAATCTATTTGTATACTAATCCATAACAGAGTATTTGATTTTAAAATTTCCACTAGGAAACCCATGAAGGTTGCAGAATGTGTTCTCACTGCCAGTCACTTCTGCCTGTGCATTACTGCCCTAAGTTGAGACTGTCCACGCGGTAAAGCTGTAAGAAGCACTAAGTAATAATCTTACATCTAAGCAAGAAATAAACAACATATGTCTTCAGTTGATTTTAAAAATAAATAGAAGGGGAATCCAAATAAGATGTTGTTCATCAGAAAGAAAGCTTCATTGCTCTCCATGAGGAAGATAAATGACTTCCTCATCTTGAGTGAAAATTATCTCTTGAGTATGCACTGTAATTATGATTAGAATAGAGTGCAGTAGATCCCATTCTATATGAAAAGCTCCAGAATGGATGGGTCAGGAAGAAAGTGAGATAATTATAGGGAATGTGGTTGAAAGTAGAAAAGAGCTTGGACCTGGTAATTGTCATGGCCTTGTTTACAATAGAGGAAGTAGAAACATTCTTAGATGTTCTTTGATTCAAATATTGCATACTTTGCTGTTATTTTTCTACCTCTTGTCTTAGATAGAAAGCTAATGGTAAGATATTCTTTTAATAAATAATGTTTACAATTTTGAGCATAGTACAATTTAAAACCTTTATTTTGTTAAAATATACACTAGATGCAATTTATATACCCTAATAAACTTAAGGCTCTGATTTGGGACATAAAATGGAGAACATTGTGTCTGGGGAATATTAATAAGTTTACAATAGTTGAATATATATATATATCCATTGTAGTTTGTAGTGTGGATTAATATCTATGTGCAATTGTCAAGCCAAAATATCTGCATTGTGAATAATTTTGCCCACAAAAAAGTCTAGAAATCCATATATATATATATATATATATATATATATATATATATATATAATATTTGCCTGAATTATGAAAAGAAAGGTAAAATATTGGGGGAAAGAGTACTATTAGAACTGTGTTCTTTGACTTTTCACTATTTACTTCAATTGCAAGAAGATTCTTTACCCAAAGGGCATCAGGTATAAAGGAAAACAGGAATGAATTTTTAAAACACTATTTCATGAAAACGCTGCAGGATATAGTTGGAATGTTTCACATTACTAAATCCCTTGTGCTTCCACAAGAGATGTTGTGTAAACTAAGTACTGCTTATTTGTTAGGAAAAAATACTGCTTCATTGGTGTGAATTTTAGACCTAGTACTCATACAAGTAAACATTAAATAAATGGATTTTAATGATACATAAATTATGTATTATGATATCTTCATTAAATGTCATAAAGTATCATTGTGCTCATGATTCCACTAAAATTGAAATCAAAATAATGTATGTGGTAATAAAGGTAAAAGCCAGCTATTTTCCATCATCTTTTAAAAGACATTTTATTCCCTGGATCATATAGTATTTTAGAAACAGAAGTTTAGTTCTACTCTGATTTCAGTTTAGCATATTAAACATAAATTTTAAAAGTACTATTTTTAAATATTTGCTTTCATATCTGATAAAATATTGGCACAATTTTTAAAATAAATTAGTACTAAATTAAACATTTTCTTTCATATCATTTCATCTCATAGATTTGTAAAGCTACTGAGGGACTATCAAGGCAGACCTCCTAGATACATAAACTTAAACTATATATAAACTACATATAAGCTATCTATATATCTATATTTATATCTATCTATCTATCTATCTATCTATCTATCTATCTTGAAAATGTTCATTATGCCAAAATAACTTTGTTCAATAAGTTCAGGCTTAGATTTTACAAAGCCTATTTTAGTAAGGGTTCTGAAGTACTTCAATCCCCCATTTCCAGCCCACCATTTGAAGTAGGGGAGAAACACTGGTAAATGAGACCAGGGGATGTGGACCTGTTTAGAGCTAGTTCTTTGGGATGATTCCAATGTCCATCATTAGGATACCAGCCGTCCAGTTCACTTGTGTCAAGATCCCAAAAGGCTAATTCAAAGAGTGTCATGAAACACAAAGCAGCCAGGGCAGTATAATCCTGCAGAAATAGGCAGGCCTCTGCCTAATGTGCAGGAGTCAGCTGGAGCAACCTGAACCAGCCAGAAAGGCAAGACAAGTTTTCTGCTTCCCTCATTGAAAAGAAGATCAGTGAAGCCAGAGACCAACAACACATTGCACTGCTAGCTATGCAAGGACCACTTAACTGTCTGTTGGGTTCTACTTATACTTTCTCAAAGCATCACACTCCTTCTCACAGGTCTGCTTCAGCAAAACATCACATGATGGGTCCAGAAATTTCTATTTCAAATAAGGCTAGTAATCATTATTCCATTTATTGACCAAAGTATGTGAAATCTTTTGGCTTGCACCAATAAAGGGTTAATTTTCAGAATTAAAAAAAGAAAAAACTCTGAAAATATCCAAGAATACATACACTTTTAAAGACATTCTAGGCTAGATAGAATTACAATAGCAAAACATTTGTAACAATTGTGCCTTCATTTATTTTATGGGCAAGTTATACTCATACATGCACATATGTGTATTAATGAATCTTAACTCTGTCATTTGACATTGAGCTCAATCCTTTCACTGGGTAGAGAATTTTTTCGGAAAAGAAAAATAAATTCATTGTTTCTCCTACCTCTGTAATATTGCACTGACTTTTATACTTCTAGTAGACTCTCACACTGCCACTCTGCTGTGTACATTTGAGATCCTCAGAAATTCAGAGGCGATGTTTATGTTGTGGGAGATATGTAAATGTTTGTGACATAAAAAAATGTCATTATTCTCTTTTGCCTGAATTAAATTTATTTGTAACTAATTTTTTTTAGCGAAAGTTGTTAAAGAGTAACAAGAAAAGCTGGTACCACATCTACACTCTCACTTGTACTAAATGATTCTGTATCCAAAATTTTCAGGTCACCGTGCTGAAATTGGTAATTCTTGAGGTGAGAGAATAAGGGGAACTAGTTTTAAATATATTAGATAAATTGGTTTAAATAAAAATGATATTTTTCTTTATGTGATTAGTTATTTTGTGTCATAAACATGCAATGCTTAAAGAAGAATGATAAAATTTTTGGTAAAAGAAATAGTCATCACTGTGAAATATCCAACATGAAGTAAGGAGAAAAATGCTTCCTGCTGTAAAGGAAATGTTAAATGTGGTCTAAAATAGAGGTATTAAGTTAAACAGATAAATATCTGGGAATGATTTGGCTTTAAGAATTAGCATTTGCAAGAGCCAGAGGAATGTCTCCTGACAAATTTTACTAAATAAGAAATAAAATTGAAAACATTAGGTCTTAGGTGATAAGTGTTGCATATGATCAGAAACCATGCTAAAGATCCCTGTCATTAAGAGAATCCTCGATGAAGGGCTTTAATCAATAACAATGAATAAGAATTGTATTTAAATTACTGGATTAGTAAGGCTTAAAAATGATTAGGAGAATGTGAATATGGAGAGAATCAAAACATTATCATGCAAGATAAATTCATAACACATAGACGAAAACAGGAAAGATGAAGAAACTAAGGTAACAGAGTTTTAGGGACCTTCATGATTACTCTGAAGGTTCAGGGGTTCTCTATCTTTCTTGAAGAACTGGATAGAGTCTTTATTTTTCTTTCATCAATTTATTTTATGTCAAGATAACAGACCCTCTCCTAGTCCCACCCCCTTACACAGGCCCTCCCCCCATGCACCCTTTTTCTTCTCTGCTAAGGGGAATCCCTCCACCTGGACCCCCTTAATAACAACTCAACCTGGAAAAAAACAAGTCATTGCAGGATTAGGGACATCCTCTTCCTCAGATGGCTGACAAGGCAACCCAGTTAGGGGAACAGAATCCACAGGTAGGCAACTGTCAGGAACTTCTTTTACAATTGTGTGAGACCCACATGAAGACTAAGCTGCATATCTGCCACATATATACAGGGAGCCTAGATCAAGCCCATGCTAGCACTTCAATTGTTGGTTCAGTATCTGGGAGCTCCCAAGTGTCCAGGTCAGTTCCCTCTGTTGGTCTTCTTGTGTAGTCCCTATCTCCTTAGGGTCCCTCAAAAATTCACCAACTCTTCCACTACACTTCTCCCAGATCCATCCAATGTTTGGCTGTAGGTATCTGCATTTGTTTCTAATCACTGCTGATCATTCTCTCAGTCTCAACTCCATCTTTACTCCTGTACATCTTGTAGGCAGTAAACATTTGGATCAAAGATTTTGTGGGTGGGCTGGTGTCCTCATTCCTCCACTGGGAGTCCTGTCTAGCTACAAAAGGTGGCTAAGCCATGCTTCATATCTCCCACTGTCTGGAGTTTCAGCTAAAGTAACCTCCATAGACTCGCCGGAGCCTCCCTGTCTTGAGTCTTTGACACATCCTAGAGATCTCAACCCAGGGGCTTTCCCTACATGTGATGCCCCTGTCCCTGGCTCCTGCCCATTCTTCTCCAAATTTCTCTCCCATGCAGTTCCTTCCCTCCATCCACTCCCAATGTCTATTTTATTTCATCTTCTGAGTGAGAGTCAGGAATTAATTCACAGAAGAAAGTACACAAAAAGAAAACAAACAAACAAAAACCACTAGGGAACTCGCATATTTTTCTTAAAAAAGCGTATTGCCCCTATAAAATACTAAAATCAGTATATAGAAACATAAGTACATACAGATAATAAGTAAAGGTCCTCCAACTATTTATAGCATTGTGCACAGCACTTCACATATGAAATATGTATCAAAGAGCATTGGGGAGACTTTAAAAATGTATGATCAACTGTTCTCCTTTTCTCATACAGTTTCTTCCTTTTCATTTTTTTGCACCATCATCAACAGATTCTTTCTTTCTGGAGTTTCATGTACAATGAGTGGAATCTGGCCCAGATTCCTCACATTTTAAAAAAAATGTCTTCTATGACAATGACATTAGATGACACTTGAAAATATTTAGATGATGAAAGTCAGTCAACTCCTTCACTTGGCCTTTCTCATGTGGGATTTACAGTGTTCCTTGAGACTCAACTCATTTATTTGTCATACGATTAATATGAAGATGGCTATATATATAGTTTGTCGGGCGCTGCACGCTCTGGTCACAGAGCAGTGGTGACAGAGCTGCAGTGTCGGATGGCGGGCATGCGGAGCAACCACGGAGAGAAAGCCTTCTCGTTCCCTGTCCGGTGAGCTGGCGCGGAGCAGCAAGAGACACAGGACACAAGCTGAGCGGCTAACTAGAGTACAGAGAGTGCCGGGGAGGGCAGCCACACAGCTAGCTTGCCCCGCACGGGTAGGGGCGCGCAAGATTTTTGACTTACTCGACTCCAAAATTCACAAGACATTTAGAGATTTGAGATGTGTTGATTTATTGACAAATGGCGGGCTTGGGTGGTGAATGGTAAAACCCTCTCCCAAAACATGTCGGAAGGTGTTTTGCTTATATATTGGAAACGGAGGAGAAGGGCGGGCCAGAGAAATCTTGAGGCAGAGACTTGTTCTCTCCGCCCTCTCTCTGGGCTCTGGGGGGCGTGGCCAAATTACAGTCCCACA
>NW_021620932.1:4451895-4457557 GCF_004785775.1 Grammomys surdaster
TAATGGTTTGGGTTTACAAGTTCATCACGATGAGTCCAGTTTGCAAACGAGAGTTCCTTTGTAGATGCTATTCCCTTTGCTTCTCTGTTGCTTGTTTAGTTTCTCTTTTTCTTTTTGCAAAAGTCTCCAAAGAAAACATTGCCAGGCTAGTGTGTCTTCTAAGTCTTAAGATACATCTGTCTCTGTCTCTGTCTCTGTCTCTGTCTCTCTGTCTCTCTCTGTCTCTCTGTCTCTCTCTCTGTCTCTCTCTCTCTCTCTCTCTCTCTCTCTCTCTCTCTGTGTCCCACATCCCACCCTTTATTTTTTTATAAAAAAGGGGGGCACCTCTGAAGGTGGAGTCATGTGACAAGTGACTCTCATGTGTGTCTCTCTGTGGGAGGGATTGTGGAAGCTAAAGCTGAGAGAGTCAGAATGCTTGGGAAGGCCCAAAGCACCTACCGAGTGAGGCTAGTCTCAGAGACTAGCACTCGGGGCTTTTAGGGCCTTATCACCAGGCTTTCTGGCCTCTACAGCTCACTGTCTCACAATTCTCTCTCTTAGGAGAGGTGTCACCTGTGATGAAAATTTTGGGTGAGGAAGTCAAAAGAAAACACCACACAGGTCAGGGGTGTAGCATAACCAAACCAAGGGTAATGGAAATTGAGGGTTGGGGTTGGGAAAAGAAGGAGTCATCCAATCAATGAAATACAAATTGTACAATTTGAGAGTAATGACATCTGATTAATCTAAATAGACATTATAATTTTTTCACTAACACATCACTTCGGCTATGTGACTTTGGCAAGAGTTCATCTGTAGCTGGTAGCAAGTATCTCTGGGTCTTCAGTCAGACGAGATGACTGGGAGAAGGCAGTTTGTCAGGTTTCAGGAGATGGTGCTGTCTCGGCATCAGCTCATCTCTGGAGTCTGTAGTCTGTCGAGATGTAGGCAGCTTGTCTCTGTTGGATCTGTGGATATAATCACAGGGAAGCAGCATCTCTAGCAGGGAGATGTCTGAAAGGTGAGTATTGAATCACTCTTGGAAAGTCAAAGGTGTCTGAGGAAATTGGATGGCTGAAGGAGAAAACATTGTGTTAATAACATCTGGGGTAGACATCCACAGTTTGTCTGTGAAGGAAAATTAGTTGTTAATTAAAAGCTGAAAGGTGGTGGTGATCAGAATGTTGATTTAACCTTTGGAAGTAAATTTAGATGACTTTCAAACCTTGAAGAAATTTTAAAAGTTGAAAATAATGTTGAGAATATATCATGAGTGAAAGGGAGACATTTAAACAAAGAGCAAAAAATTTTTGGTTGAAAAGTACAAACACTGTTGTTGTAGGTAACCCTGTATGGGAGAAAATTATTAATGAAGGGCTTAAAATCTGTGGGGGAAGGGGCCTGTTAGAAGACAAGGCATCCCCCCTTTTGTTTTTTTTAGAGAAAAGAAAGGCTAACTTTGAAGAAAAGTTTAAAGCGAAAAACATAGAAGTTTGATAAGAGAGTCAGATTGTAACTTGTTTGTTTACTTTGCCTTAATAGTAGCGGGGGAGTTGTAGGCTTCTGTGTAAAAGAGATTTACCAGCATGCCAGTGTGCAAGAAGGGCTGCAGGGAGAGCATGTGGTGTGGTAATATTCCGTGAGGTCGGTAGCTGGGTGGTGGTAACACATGCCATTAATCCCAACACTTGGGAGACAGAGGTAGACAGATTTCTGAGTTCGAGACCAGCCTGGTCTACAGAGTGAGTTCCAAGACAGCCAGGACTACACAGAAAAACTCTGTCTCAAAAAAACCAAAAAAAAAAAAAAAAAAAAAAAAAGAAACATTGTCAGGCTAGTGTGTCTTCTAAGTCTCTCTCTCTCTCTCTCTCTCTGTGGCCCACAATAGTTTAATATGAAATATAGTTTACTAAGTGTTCTTCAGGAACAAAGTATATTACTGATGTACATCCTCTTCCTCTTCACATTTTAGACAATAATCCTTTACAAAAAGCAATACTACATTAAATTTGCTTTTGCAAATAATTTATTACATAAAAGGATAAAAGAAATTATATGAGGTTTTATTTTTAAATATTCTGGGGGATGATGATCAGTAATAGAGATAATTAAATAATTAGTAGACAAAGAATTTCATTTCCATATTTAGAAGCTTTAAAATATTGTTTCTCAGTAAATAATTTAATGTAGATTATATGAAGACGTTTGATTGTTAACTATTTTATCTTTGGGTTTGTTATTTTCTAATTTGAAATGATGTACTATCATTTCTGATGTACCTGATATTCTAAGAAAACCGTATGCAAAAATATAACCCAGTTATAAATCTATAGATTACTTCAAATATACATTTGATTAGAACAATTTTGAAATATGTTTAATGTGTCTAACAATTTTTATATTCAAGATTTATATTTGTAAACTCTCCATGTTCACATTAATAAGCAGTATAGCAATTCTGTAATTATGAATTACTCATGAAGATACTTTTTTGGGAGTTTTCTGTGCCTAAAATGAATAAATAATTCCTTGAACTTCTTATGGTATCTCTGGAAATAACTTCACAGTGATAGCACGATCGTAACTACTATAATGAAACATAACAAATGTGTTCATGAAAGAAAACATTGTTGGAAACTTTTCTATTTCAAATTCATTTCACTCAAACACTACTTCTTTTGTTAGAAATTTTTGAGTTATTGCATATTTTATTATCTTAATAGAAAAGTAATTGCTTTTTTAGAGTAGAATTTTCAGTAATTTTCCTGCATTGTACTCTCTGTGGTTGTAGTGGGATAATGTAAGCATATTTATTCATGGTTTTCATGTATATGATTTTAAAATATACTATAGCCTATGTACACTTCAATGACAGGAACCTTTGTCCCCTGTTTCATCTTTTTTCAACAGATGGCTTCACTGAATATTGGGAGAGCAGGTGCCTGTGTAGTTGTCATCAAGCAACCTTGATGGATTTATATACTGTTCGGAGGGATTTTCTTTGCTACTGTGGTTGTTTTATATCATGTGGTAAGAATGAGAAAGAACTTCCTGAGACAAGAACTTCTCAGGAACAGGATTTTTATAGATTTACCTGCTGGTGCCAAAAGCAGTAAAAGATCAAACAGAATTATAGAAAAAAGAGAACATCAGACACAACAGCTGGCCAATAGTTAATTAGTTCAGGAATGGTTATTGATAATGTTTTGCATCGTAGCATACAATAACTAGAGTTACCAAAGGCTGGTTTATCAAAAGGGACACATAATTGTGATATAGATAGTTACTTAATGACTAACCACTCAGTTGTTCTTATAATTTGTGAGGATACCCAAGAGGCTGCCAAGAGTAGAAGTTATAATATTTCATCTCAAAAAATCTCAATGATTTTATGCTTTTCTAATCGAATGTGATGATACCAAGAAGCGGAATGTTTTGTTGAGACAAATATGCTTCTTTCTCATTTTCCTCAGCTATGAAAACAATTAGAGAGACATATGATTGTCTCTTGCATTCAGAAACCAACTGCCCTGCTAATCAAGGCTGCATATTGTATCCAATATGATGACTGGATTTTATTACAACTGTGTCATCAGTCTGGAACTGGCAAACAAAAAAGGACTTTTCATAAAGCTTGCCACATCGCTTTGCATTGTCAACACACTGAGCCAAAGATTCACTACAGCTCTGGGCATTTGCCTCATACAGAGTTCAGTATAAGCATGGATGCTAGTTATTCTGAATGTTAATATACCTGCTGCATGCTGACGTCCCTTAGAATTTTGTTCTTAAAAGCAAAACTTAGAATTTTGAGACAAAATTTCCAACTCATTAAATTGGGATGGTTATGATAACAACTAGAAGGATGACTAACTACAAGTTTGCATTCCCTATTTTCAAACATCTTACATTGATATGCACATTATTTTAAGCAAAATGTTTGTAAGTGTTCCTAAGTAAAACATGGAACTTTTATGTAACATCATTAATATATGTCCATGTAAATTATAAAGATAGTTAATAAATGATAGAGCATTTGCTTTTACAAGTGTGTCTTTTTTCATTTAATTTCTAGAAAATTTGATGAGGGTATTGACTTGTTTAATGTGTGTGTATGTGAGTGTGTGTGTGTGTATATACGTATGTGTATGTATGTGTGTAAGTGTATGTATGTACATTGTATGTATGTATGCATGTGTTTGTGTACATTTCTACATGTGTGTATTTGCATAAAATGTACTAATATTTCCTTTAATTTTGTGGGTTTCTTTTTCCATGTTACTTCCTCTGATACAAATTCACTAGTTTTGAATTGCTTCATGCATTATTTGTTCCCAAGTAGTAGATACCCATCTGATGGCTTAGTGGGTAAAGTACTTGCAATGTAAGTATAAGGGTCTCAGATCAGATTGCCAGGACATATTTAAAACCAGAAGTGATATTTTGTATCTGTTATTTCAGGACTTCTACCTACATCCAGGTATGAGAGTCAGTAGGATCTTCAGAAACTCCAGAACCAACTAGCTTAGCCTCATGCAAAGATAAACAGGATAATACTTATCTCAAGCAAGGTGTTAGGCACAGACATACACCAGAAGTTCTCCTATGACTTCAATATATAAGTTATAACACAAATATGCATGTACTTCTGTTCCCATATATATCAGAAACACATAAATTTAAAGCAATTCTTACAATTGTAATATTACCTAAACTATCATAGTGTGACTTTTAGAAGGAATTGATAAGAAGTAATCAAATAAGGAAGATTGTTTATAGGAGTAGCAAGTAACTATAACTTTCAAATATGTATTTTTCAGCCAACAAAATTCTGATAGAACAAAAATTAAAAAGAAAATGATCTCCATGCATTCTCTTCACATACTGACTCTCTCTCCTTTCTCTTGCCATAGCTGGTCCTGAATATCTTCTTTCACAAACCATTTAAGAAAGGCTAAGGCTAGCTGGTAGTCTTCATAGAACTGACCCACCTTTTTCCATGGCCTAAAATGGGTGAACTCTAAGAAGCAAGGCCCCAAGAGACTTCAACTCAGAATGGCTTGATACAGCTGATATTCTCTTCCTTCACTCATATAGCCTAAGAATTCCTTGGCCTTAGCTCACTCTATTGAGCAGTCTTCCTGTAGATCTACATAAAGATGAACTTTTATGAATTAATCCTGTTTAGATGAATTAATGATTATATAGGATCCCTGATTTGATTAAAACAATCTTAGAAAGAATGTTTTAAGGATGGTTTTAGTTATTGGCTAGAAAGATGTAATAAAGTTAAAATCAAGGATTGAATGTGCCCACTCCTCATAATAGCAAGTAAAGGCTGCATAAAATGAAATACAGTGAGCTTTCATAATTACACTAAAAGAAGAAATAGACTTGGTGCAAATTTATGATCAAGAAAAAAAACATTCATTTTAGATCAGGTCAAAGGATGAAGCCACAGATGTGCACAGGCAAGGATGCATGTAGCTCTTGCTTTGAACTTTTCATGAACGTACAGAATGAAATACTGCTTTGAAGTTAATAACAACATCCCTCAGTAACTCTCAGTATGTGAACCATTTGGTCTATGAGGTAATTTTCTATGAAACATTTATATATAATATAATATAATATAATATAATATAATATAATATAATATAATATAATATAATATAATATAATA